>NW_026734946.1:0-197289 GCF_949786415.1 Peromyscus eremicus | reverse complement strand
CATACACAGGACAAATAGCACTGGCGTCTGTTCCCAGCAAGTACAGTGTATTGGACTGAAGAGGATCTACTGTCTTGTCAGGTTCCTAAGCAGAATTGAACTAGATATGGCCGTGTGTGTAGGAAGCACAGTGCTTTTGTTCTGAGCAACATCACTTTCGGACCCCTAGGAAACACAGTAGAGTAGAAGAGTGCTCTTTTCTCAAAAGCAGAGTGTGTTTCTTGTAAGGGGAGCTAGCGTGTGTTTCCCAGTCCTAAATGGAGTTGAATCACATGCAATTTCTGGTCCTATGAGCAAGAGTTGTTTTCTGGTAAGGAAAGTAACTATTGCGCTCCCATTGCCATACACAGGACACATAGCACTGGCGTCTGTTCCCAGCAAGTACAGTGTATTGGACTGAAGAGGATCTACTGTTCTTGTCAGTTTCCTAAGCAGATTTGTACTAGATATGCCCGTGTGTGTAGGAAGCACAGTTTTTTTGTTCTGAGCAAGCTCACTGTTCGGAACACATAGGAAACACAGTAGAGTATAAGAGTGCTCTTTTCTCAAAAGCAGAGTGTGTTTCTTGTAAGTCGAGCTAGCGTTTGTTTCCCAGTCCTAAATGGAGTTGAGTCACATGCAGTTTTTTGTCCTATGAGCAAAAGTTGTTTTCTGGTAAGGCAAGTCACTATTGTGCTCCAATTGCATACACAGTGCAAATAGCACTCCCGTCTGTTCTCCGCAAGTACAGTGTATTGGACGGAAGAGGAGCTACTGTTCTTGTCAGTTTCCTAAGCACAGTTGAACTAGAAATGGCCGTGTGTGTAGGAAGCACAGTTCTTTTGTTTTGAGCAAGCTCACTGTTCGGACCCCATAGGAAACACAGTAGAGTAGAAGAGTGCTCTTTTCTCAAAAGCAGAGTGTGTTTCATGTAAGGCGAGCTAGCATTTGTTTCCCAGTCCTAAATGGAGTTGAATCACATGAAGTTTCTGGTCTTACGAGCAAGAGTTGTTTTCTGGTATGGAAAGTCACTATGCGCTCCCATTGCCATACACAGTGCAAATAGCACTCGCGTCTGTTCCCAGCAAGTACAGTGTAGCAGATTGAAGAGGAGCTACTCTTCTTGTCAGTTTCCTAAGCAGAATTGAAATAGATATGGCTCGTGTGTAGGAAGCACTGTTCTTTTGTTCTGAGCAAGCTCACTGTTCTGGCCCTATAGGAAACACAGTAGAGTAGAAGAGTGCTCTTTTCTCTAAATCAGAGTGTGTTTTTGTAAGGTGAGCTAGCTTTTGTTTCCCAGTCCTAAATGGAGTTGAATCACATGCAGTTTCTGGTCGTACGAGCAAGAGTTGTTTTCTGGTAAGAAGAGTCACTATTTCGCTGCCATTGCCATACACAGGACAAAGAGCACTGGCTTCTGTTCTCAGCAGTACAGTGTATTGACTGAAGAGGAGCTACTGTTCTTGTCAGGTTCCTAAGCAGAATTGAACTAGATATGGCTGTGTGTGTAGGAAGCACAGTTCTTTTGTTCTGAGAAAGCTCACTGTTCGGACCCCATAGGAAACACAGTAGAGTAGAAGTGTGCTCTTTTCTCAAAAGCAGAGTGTGTTTCTTGTAAGGTGAGCTAGCGTTTGTTTCCTAGACCTAAATGGAGTTGAGTCACATGCAGTTTTTTGTCCTACGAGCAAGAGTTGTTTTCTGGTAAGACGAGTCACTATTGTGCTCCAATTGCCATACACAGTGCAAATAGCACTCGTGTCTCTTCCCCGCAAGTACAGTGTATTGGACTGAAGAGGAACTACTGTTCTTGTCAGTTTCCTAAGCAGAGTTGAACTAGATATGGTCGATGTGTGTAGGAAGCACAGTTCTTTTGTTCTGAGCAAGCTCACTGTTTGGACCCCATAGGAAACACAGTAGAGTAGAAGAGTGCTCTTTTCTCAGAAGTAGAGTGTGTTTCTTGTAAGGCGAGCTAGCATTTGTTTCCCAGTACTAAATGGCGTTGAATCTCATGGAGTGTGTGGTCCTACGAGCAAGAGTTGTTTTCTGGTAAGGAAAGTCACTATTGCGCTCCCTTTGCCATACACAGTGCAAATAGCACTCGCGTCTGTTTACAGCAAGTACAGTGTATCGGACTGAAGAGGAGCTACTGTTCTTGTCAGTTTCATAAGCAGAGTTGAACTAGATATGGTCCATGTGTGTAGGAAGCACAGTTCTTTGTTCTGAGCAAGCTCACTGTTCTGGCCCTATAGGAAACACAGTAGAGTAGAAGAGTGCTCTTTTCTCAAAAGCAGAGTGTGGTTCTTGTAAGGCGAGCTTGCGTTTTTTTCCTAGTCCTAAATGGAGTTGAATCACATGCAGTTTCTGGTCCTACGAACAAGAGTTGTTTTCTGGTAAGGAAAGTCACTATTGCGCTCCCATTGCCATACACAGTGCAAATAGCACTCGCGTCTGTTCTCAGCAAGATCAGTGTATCGGACTGAAGAGGAGCTACTGTTCTTATCAGTTTCCTAAGCAGAGTTGAACTAGATATGGTCATGTGTGTAGGAAGCACAGTTCTTTTGTTCTGAGCAAGCTCACGGTTCTGGCCCTATAGGAAACACAGTAGAGTAGAAGAGTGCTCTTTTCTCTAAAGCAGAGTGTGTTTCTTGTAAGGCGCGCTCACGTTTGTTTCCCAGTCCTAAATGGAGTTGAGTCACAGACAGTTTTTGGTCCTACGAGCAAGAGTTGTTTTCTGGTAAGAAGTGTCACTATTGCGCTCCAAATGCCATACACAGTGCAAATAGCACTCGCGTCTGTTCCCAGCAAGTACAGTGTATCGGACTGAAGAGGAGCTACTATTCTTGTCAGTTTCCTAAGCAGAGTTGAACTAGATAAGGACCGTGTGTGTAGAAAGCACAGTTCTTATGTTCTGAGCAAGCTCACTGTTCTAGCCCTATAGAAAACACAGTAGAGTAGAAGAGTGCTCTTTCTCAAAAGCAGAGTGTCTTTCTTCTAAGGCGAGCTAGCGTTTGTTTCCTAGTCCTAAATGGAGTTGAATCACATGCAGTTTCTGGTCCTACGAACAAGAGTTGTTATCTGGTAAGGAAAGTCACTATTGCGCTCCCATTGCCATACACAGGGCAAATAGCACTCGCGTCTTTTCCCAGCAAGTACAGTGTATTGGACTGAATAGGAGCTACTGTTCTTGTCAGTTTCCTAAGCAGAGTTGAACTACATATGGTCCTTGTGTGTAGGAAGCACAGTTCTTTTGTTCTGAGCAAGCTCACTGTTTGGACCCCATAGGAAACACAGTAGAGTACAAGAGTGCTCTTTTCTCTAAAGCAGAGTGTGTTTCTTGTAAGGCGAGCTAGCGTTTGTTTCCCAGTCCTAAATGGAGTTGAATCACATGCAGTTTCTGGTCCTACGAGCAAGAGTTGTTTTCTGGTAAGGAAAGTCACTATTGTGCTCCCTTTGCCATACACAGTGCAAATAGCACTCGCGTCTGTTCCAGGCAAGTACAGTGTATCGGACTGAAGAGGAGCTACTGTTCTTGTCAGTTTCCTGAGCAGAGTTGAACTATATATGGTCCATGTGTGTAAGAAGCACAGTTCTTTGTTCTGAGCAAGCTAACTGTTTGGACCCCATAGGAAACACAGTAGAGTAGAAGAGTGCTCTTTTCTCAAAACCAGAGAGTGTTTCATGTAAGGCAAGCTAGCATTTGTTTCCCAGTGCTAAACGGAGTTGAATCACATGCAGTTTCTGGTCCTATGAGCAAGAGTTGTTTTCTGGTAAGGAAAGTCACTATTGCGCTCCATTGCCATACACAGTGCAAATAGCACTCGCGTCTTTTCCCAGCAAGTACAGTGTATTGGACTGAATAGGAGCTACTGTTCTTGTCAGTTTCCTAAGCAGAGTTGAACTACATATGGTCCTTGTGTGTAGGAAGCACAGTACTTTTGTTCTGAGCAAGCTCACTGTTTGGAAGCCAAGGAAACACAGTAGAGTAGAAGAGTGCTCTTTTCTCTAAAGCAGAGTGTGTTTCTTGTAAGGCGAGCTAGCGTTTGTTTCCCAGTCCTAAATGGAGTTGAATCACATGCAGTTTCTGGTCCTATGAGCAAGAGTTGTTTTCTGGAAGGAAAGTCACTATTGTGCTCCCTTTGCCAAACACAGTGCAAATTGCACTGGCATCTGTTCCCAGCAAGTACAGTGTATTGGACTGAAGAGGAGCTACTGTTCTTCTCAGTTTCCTAAGCAGAGTTGAACTAGATATGGCCCGTGAGTCTAGGAAGCACAGTTCATTTGTTCTGAGCAAGCTCACTGTTCTGGCCCTATAGGAAACACAGTAGAATAGAAGAGTGCTCTTTTCTCAAAAGCAGAGTGTGTTTCTTCTAAGGCGAGCTAGAGTTTGTTTCATAGTCGTAAATGGAGTTGAGTCACATGGCAGTTTTTTGTCCTATAAGCAAGAGTTGTTTTCTGGTAAGACGAGTCACTATTGTGCTCCAATTGCGATTCACAGTTCAAATAGCACTCGCGTCTGTTCTCAGCAAGATCAGTGTATCGGACTGAAGAGGAGCTACTGTTCTTATCAGTTTCCTAAGCAGAGTTGAACTAGATATGTCCATGTGTGTAGGAAGCACAAGTTCTTTTGTTCTGAGCAAGCTCACTGTTCTGGCCCTATAGGAAACACAGTAGAGTAGAAGAGTGCTCTTTTCTCTAAAGCAGAGTGTGTTTCTTGTAAGGCGAGCTAGCGTTTGTTTCCCAGTCCTAAATGGAGTTGAATCACATGCAGTTTCTGGTCCTACGAGCAAGAGTTGTTTTCTGGTAAGGAAAGTCACTATTGTGCTCCTTTGCCATACACAGTGCAAATAGCACTCGCGTCTGTTCCAGGCAAGTACAGTGTATCGGACTGAAGAGGAGCTACTGTTCTTGTCAGTTTCCTAAGCAGAGTTGAACTATATATGGTCCATGTGTGTAAGAAGCACAGTCTTTGTTCTGAGCAAGCTAACTGTTTGGACCCCATAGGAAACACAGTAGAGTAGAAGAGTGCTCTTTTCTCAAAACCAGAGAGTGTTACATGTAAGGCGAGCTAGCATTTGTTTCCCAGTGCTAAACGGAGTTGAATCACATGCAGTTTCTGGTCCTATGAGCAAGAGTTGTTTTCTGGTAAGGAAAGTCACTATTGCGCTCCCATTGCCATACACAGTGCAAATAGCACTCGCGTCTGTTCCCAGCAAGTACAGTGTATCGGACTGAAGAGGAGCTACTGTTCTTGTCAGTTTCCTAATCAGAGTTGAACTAGATATGGCCCGTGTGTAGGAAGCACAGTTCTTTTGTTCTGAGCAAGCTCAGTGTTCTGGCCGTATAAGAAACACAGTAGAGTAGAATACTGCTCTTTTCTCAAAAGCAGAGTGTGTTTCTTGTAAGGCGAGCTAGAGTTTGTTTCCCAGTCCTAAATGGAGTTGAGTCACATGCAGTTTTTTGTCCTACGAGCAAGAGTTGTTTTCTGTAAGACGAGTTACTATTGTGCTCCAATTGCCATTCACAGTGCAATAGCACTCGCATCTGTTCTCAGCAAGTACAGTGTATCGGACTGAAGAGGAGCTACTGTTCTTGTCAGTTTCCTAAGCAGAGTTGAACTAGATATGGCCCGTGTGTGTAGGAAGCACAGTTCTTTTGTTCTGAGCAAGCTCAGTGTTCTGGCCCTATAGGAAACACAGTAGAGTAGAAGAGTGCTCTTTTCTCTAAAGCAGATTGTGTTTCTTGTAAGGCGAGTTAGCGTTTGTTTTCCAGTCCTAAATGGTTTTGAATCACATGCAGTTTCTGGTCCTACGAGCAAGAGTTGTTTTATGATAAGAATAGTCACTATTGCGCTGCAATGTCATACACAGGACAAATAGCACTGGAGTCTGTTCCCAGCAGTACAGTGTATTGGACTGAAGAGGAGCTACTGTTCTTGTCAGGTTCCTAAGCAGAATTGAACTAGATATGGCTGTGTGTGTAGGAAGCACAGTTCTTTTGTTCTGAGAAAGCTCACTGTTCGGACCCCATAGGATACACAGTAGATTAGAATAGTGCTCTTTTCTCTAAAGCAGTGTGTGTTTCTTGTAAGGCGAGCTAGCGTTTGTTTTCCAGACCAAATGGAGTCGAGTCACATGCAGTTTTTTGTCCTACAGGCAAGAGTTGTTTTCTGGTAAGACGAGTCACTATTGTGCTCTAATTGCCATACACAGTGCAAATAGCACTCGCATATCTTGCCCGCAAGTACAGTGTATTGGACTGAAGAGGAGCTACTGTTCTTGTCAATTTCCTAAGCAGAGTTGAACTAGATATGGTCGATGTGTGTAGGAAGCACAGTTCTTTTGTTCTGAGCAAGCTCACTGTTTGGACCCCATAGGAAACACAGTAGAGTAGAAGAGTGCTCTTTTCTCAGAAGCAGAGCGTGTTTCTTGTAAAGCGAGCTAGCATTTGTTTCCCAGTCCTAAATGGCGTTGAATCACATGCAGTGTGTGGTCCTACGAGCAAGAGTTGTTTTCTGGTAAGGAAAGTCACTATTGCGCTCCCTTTGCCATACACAGTGCAAATAGCACTCGCGTCTGTTCCCAGCAAGTACAGTGTATCGGACTGAAGAGGAGCTACTGTTCTTGTCAGTTTCCTAAGCAGAGTTGAACTAGATATGGTCCATGTGTGTAGGAAGCACAGTTCTTTGTTCTGAGCAAGCTCACTGTTTGGACCCAATAGGAAACACAGTAGAGAAGAAGAGTGCTCTTTTCTCAAAAGCAGAGAGTGTTTCATGTAAGGCGAGCTAGGATTTGTTTCCCAGTCCTAAACGGAGTAGAATCACATGCATTTTCTGGTCCTACGAACAAGAGTTGTTTTCTGGTAAGGAAAGTCACTATTGCGCTCCCATTGCCATACACAGGGCAAATAGCACTCGCGTCTTTTCCCAGCAAGTACAGTGTATTGGACTGAATAGGAGCTACTGTTCTTGTCAGGTTCCTAAGCAGAATTGAACTAGATATGGCCGTTTGTGTAGGAAGCACAGTTCTTTTGTTCTGAGCAAGCTCACTGTTCGGACCCCATAGGAAACACAGTACAGTAGAAGAGTGCTCTTTTCTCAAAAGCAGAGTGTGTTTTTTGTAAGGCAAGCTATCATTTTTTTCCCAGTCTTAAATGGAGTTGAATCACTTGCAGTTTCTGGTCCTACGAGCAAGAGTTGTTTTCTGGTAAGGAAAGTCACTATTACGCTCCCTTTGCCATACACAGTGCAAATAGCACTCGCGTCTGTTCCCAGCAAGTACAGTGTATCGGACTGAAGAGGAGCTACTGTTCTTGTCAGTTTCCTAAGCAGAGTTGAACTAGATATGGTCCATGTGTGTAGGAAGCACAGTTCTTTGTTCTGAGCAAGCTCACTGTTTGGACCCCATAGGAAACACAGTAGAGTAGAAGAGTGCTCTTTTCTCAAAAGCAGAGAGTGTTTCATGTAAGGCGAGCTAGCATTTGTTTACCAGTCCTAAACGGAGTTGAATCACATGCAGTTTCTGGTCCTACGAGCAAGAGTTGTTTTCTGGTAAGGAAAGTCACTATTGCGCTCCCATTGCCATACACAGTGCAAATAGCACTCGCGTCTGTTCCCAGCAAGTACAGTGTATCGGACTGAAGAGGAGCTACTGTTCTTCTCAGTTTCCTAAGCAGAGTTGAACTAGATATGGCCCGTGTGCAGGAAGCACAGTTCTTTTGTTCTGAGCAAGCTCACGGTTCTGGCCCTATAGGAAACACAGTAGAGTAGAAGAGTGCTCTTTTCTCTAAAGCAGAGTGTGTTTCTTGTAAGATGAGCTAGCGTTTGTGTCCCAGTCCTAAATGGCGTTGAATCACATGCAGTTTCTGGTCCTACGAGCAAGAGTTGTTTTCTGGTAAGGAAAGTCACTATTGCGCTCTCATTGCCATAAACAGTGCAAATAGCACTCGCATCTGTTCCCAGAAAGCACAGTGTATTGGACTGAAGAGGAGATACTGTTCTTGTCAGTTTCCTAAGCAGAGTTGAACTACATATGGTCCGTGTGTGTAGGAAGCACAGTTCTTTTGTTCTGAGCAAGCTCTCTGTTTGGACCTCATAGGAAACACAGTAGAGTAGAAGAGTGCTCTTTTCTCTAAAGCAGAGTGTGTTTCTTGTAAGGCGAGCTAGCGTTTGTTTCCCACTCCTAAATGGAGTTGAATCACATGCAGTTTCTGGTCCTACAAGCAAGAGTTGTTTTCTGGTAAGGAAAGTTACTATTGCGCTCCCATTGCCATACACAGTGCAAATATCACTGGCATCTGTTTCCAGCAAGTACAGTGTATTGGACTGAAGAGGAGCTACTGTTCTTCTCAGTTTCCTAAGCAGAGTTAAACTAGATATTGCCCGTGTGTGTAGAAAGCACAGTTCTTTTTTTCTGAGCAAGCTCAATGTTCTGGCCCTATAGGAAACACATTAGAGTAGAATACTGCTCTTTTCTCAAAAGCAGAGTGTGTTTCTTGTAAGGCGAGCTAGAGTTTGTTTCCCAGTCCTAAATGGAGTTGAGTCACATGCAGTTTTTTGTCCTATGAGCAAGAGTTTTTTTCTGGTAAGACGAGTTACTATTGTGCTCCAATTGCCATTCACAGTGCAAATAGCACTCGCATCTGTTCTCAGCAAGTACAGTGTATCGGACTGAAGAGGAGCTACTGTTCTTGTCAGTTTCCTAAGCAGAGTTGAACTAGATATGGCTCGTGTGTGTAGGAAGCACAGTTCTTTTGTTCTGAGCAAGCTCACTTATCTGGCCCTATAGGAAACACAGTAGAGTAGAAGAGTGCTCTTTTCTCAAAAGCAGAGTGTGTTTCTTGTAAGGCGAGCTCGCGTTTGTTTCCCAGTCCTAAATGGAGTTGAGTCACAGACAGTTTTTGGTCCTATGAGCAAGAGTTGTTTTATGGTAAGAATAGTCACTATTGCGCTGCCATTGCCATACACAGGACAAATAGCACTGGCGTCTGTTCCCAGCAAGTACAGTGTATTGGACTGAAGAAGATCTACTGTTCTTGTCAGGTTCCTAAGCAGAATTGAACTAGATATGGCCGTGTGTGTAGGAAGCACAGTGCTTTTGTTCTGAGCAACATCACTTTTCGGACCCCTAGGAAACACAGTAGAGTAGAAAAGTGCTCTTTTCTCAAAAGCAGAGTGTGTTTCTTGTAAGGGGAGCTAGCGTGTGTTTCCCAGTCCTAAATGGAGTTGAATCACATACAATTTCTGGTCCTATGAGCAAGAGTTGTTTTCTGGTAAGGAAAGTAACTATTGTGCTCCCATTGCCATACACAGTGCAAATAGCACTCGTGTCAGTTCCCAGCAAGTAAAGTGTATCGGACTGAAGAGGAGCTACTGTTCTTGTCAGTTTCCTAAGCAGAGTTGAACTAGATAAGGACCGTGTATGTAGAAAGCACAGTTCTTATGTTCTGAGCAAGCTCACTGTTCTGGCCCTATAGGAAACACAGTAGAATAGAAGAGTGCTCTTTTCTCAAAAGCAGAGTGTGTTTCTTCTAAGGTGAGCTAGAGTTTGTTTCATAGTCGTAAATGGAGTTGAGTCACATGCAGTTTTTTGTCCTATAAGCTAGAGTTGTTTTCTGGTAAGACGAGTCACTATTGTGCTCCAATTGCGATTCACAGTTCAAATAGCACTCGCGTCTGTTCTCAGCAAGAACAGTGTATCGGACTGAAGAGGAGCTACTGTTCTTGTCAGTTTCCTAAGCAGAGTTGAACTACATATGGTCCTTTGTGTGTAGGAAGCACAGTTCTTTTGTTCTGAGCAAGCTCACTGTTTGGACCCCATAGGAAACACAGTAGAGTAGAAGAGTGCTCTTTTCTCTAAAGCAGAGTGTGTTTCTTGTAAGGCGAGCTAGCGTTTGTTTCCCAGTCCTAAATGGAGTTGAATCACATGCAGTTTCTGGTCCTACGAGCAAGAGTTGTTTTCTGGTAAGGAAAGTCACTATTACGCTCCCTTTGCCATACACAGTGCAAATAGCACTCGCGTCTGTTCCCAGCAAGTACAGTGTATCGGACTGAAGAGGAGCTACTGTTCTTGTCAGTTTCCTAAGCAGAGTTGAACTAGATATGGTCCATGTGTGTAGGAAGCACAGTTCTTTGTTCTGAGCAAGCTCACTGTTTGGACCCCATAGGAAACACAGTAGAGTAGAAGAGTGCTCTTTTCTCAAAAGCAGAGAGTGTTTCATGTAAGGCGAGCTAGCATTTGTTTACCAGTCCTAAACGGAGTTGAATCACATGCAGTTTCTGGTCCTACGAGCAAGAGTTGTTTTCTGGTAAGGAAAGTCACTATTGCGCTCCCATTGCCATACACAGTGCAAATAGCACTCGCATCTGTTCCCAGCAAGTACAGTGTATCAGACTGAAGAGGAACTACTGTTCTTGTCAGTTTCCTAAGCAGAGTTGAACTAGATATGGCCCGTGTGCAGGAAGCACAGTTCTTTTGTTCTGAGCAAGCTCACGGATCTGGCCCTATAGGAAACACAGTAGAGTAGAAGAGTGCTCTTTTCTCAAAAGCAGAGTGTGTTTCTTGTAAGGCAAGCTCGCGTTTGTTTCCCAGTCCTAAATGGAGTTGAGTCACAGACAGTTTTTGGTCCTACGAGCAAGAGTTGTTTTCTGGTAAGAAGAGTCACTATTGCGCTCCCATTGCCATACACAGTGCAAATAGCACTCGCGTCTGTTCCCAGCAAGTACAGTGTATCGGAATGAAGAGGAGCTACTGTTCTTGTCAGTTTCCTAAGCAGAGTTGAACTAGATATGGCCCGTGTGTAGGAAGCACAGTTCTTTTGTTCTGAGAAAGCTCACGGTTCTGGCCCTATAGGAAACACAGTAGAGTAGAAGAGTGCTCTTTTCTCTAAAGCAGATTGTGTTTCTTGTAAGTTGAGCTAGCGTTTGTTTCCCAGTCCTAAATGGAGTTGAATCACGTGCAGTTTCTGGTCCTACGAGCAAGAGTTGTTTTATGATAAGAATAGTCACTATTGCACTGCCATTGCAATACACAGGACAAAGAGCACTGGCTTCTGTTCCCAGCAGTACAGTGTATTGGACTGAAGAGGAGCTACTGTTCTTGTCAGGTTCCTAAGCAGAATTGAACTAGATATGGCTGTGTGTGTAGGAAGCACAGTTCTTTTGTTCTGAGAAAGCTCACTGTTCGGACCCCATAGGAAACACAGTAGAGTAGAAGAGTGCTCTTTTCTCAAAAGCAGAGTGTGTTTCTTGTAAGGTGAGCTAGCGTTTTTTTCCCAGACCTAAATGGAGTTGAGTCACATGCAGTTTTTTGTCCTACGAGCAAGAGTTGTTTTCTGGTAAGACGAGTCACTATTTTGCTCCAATTGCCATACACAGTGCAAATAGCACTCGCATCTCTTCCCCGCAAGTACAGGGTATTGGACTGAAGAGGAGCTACTGTTCTTGTCAGTTTCCTAAGCAGAGTTGAACTAGATATGGTCGATGTGTGTAGGAAGCCCAGTTCTTTTGTTCTGAGCAAGCTCACTGTTTGGACCCCATAGGAAACACAGTAGAGTAGAAGAGTGCTCTTTTCTAAAAAGCAGAGAGTGTTTCTTGTAAGGCGAACTAGCATTTGTTTCCCAGTCCTAAATGGCGTTGAATCACATGCAGTTTGTGTTCCTACGAGCAAGAGTTGTTTTCTGGTAAAAAAAAAGTCACTATTGCGCTGTTATTGCCATACACAGGGCAAATAGCACTCGCGTCTGTTCCCAGCAATTACAGTGTATTGGACTGAAGAGGAGCTGCTGTTCTTGTCAGTTTCATAAGCAGAGTTGAGCTAGATATGGTCCATGTGTATAAAAAGCACAGTTCTTTTGTTCTGAGCAAGCTCACTGTTTGGACCCCATAGGAAACACTGTAGAGTAGAAGAGTGCTCTTTTCTCAAAAGCAGAGTGCGTTTCTTGTAAGGCGAGCTGGCATTAGTTTCACAGTCCTAATTGGCGTTGAATCACATGCAGTTTCTGGTCCTACGAGCAAGAGTTGTTTTCTGGTAAGGAAAGTCACTATTGCGATCTCATTGCCATACACAGTGCAAATAGCACTCGCATCTGTTCCCAGAAAGTACAGTGTATTGGAATGAAGAGGAGATACTGTTCTTGTCAATTTCCTAAGCAGAGTTGAACTACATATGGTCCGTGTGTGTAGGAAACACAGTTCTTTTGTTCTGAGCAAGCTCACTGTTTGGACCCCATAGGAAACACATTAGAGGAGAATACTGCTCTTTTCTCAAAAGCAGAGTGTGTTTCTTGTAAGGCGAGCTAGAGTTTGTTTCCCAGTCCTAAATGGAGTTGAGTCACATGCAGTATTTTGTCCTACCAGCAAGAGTTGTTTTCTGGTAAGGAAAGTCACTATTGTGCTCTCATTGCCATACACAGTGCAAATAGCACTCCCGTTTGTTCCCAGCAAGTACAGTGTATTGGACTGAAGAGGAGCTGCTGTTCTTGTCAGTTTCCTAAGCAGAGTTGAACTACATATGGTCCGTGTGTGTAGGAAGCACAGTTCTTTTGTTCTGAGCAAGCTCTCTGTTTGGACCCCATAGGAAACACAGTAGAGTAGAAGAGTGCTCTTTTCTCTAAAGCAGAGTGTGTTTCTTGTAAGGCAAGCTAGCGTTTGTTTCCCAGTCCTAAATGGAGTTGAATCACATGCAGTTTCTGGTCCTACAAGCAAGAGTTGTTTTCTGGTAAGGAAAGTTACTGTTGCGCTCTCATTGCCATACACAGTGCAAATAGCACTGGCATCTGTTCCCAGCAAGTACAGTGTATAGGACTGAAGAGGAGCTACTGTTCTTCTCAGTTTCCTAATCAGAGTTAAACTAGATATTGCCCGTGTGTGTAGGAAGCACAGTTCTTTTTTTCTGAGCAAGCTCAATGTTCTGGCCCTATAGGAAACACATTAGAGTAGAATACTGCTCTTTTCTCAAAAGCAGAGTGTGTTTCTTGTAAGGCGAGCTAGAGTTTGTTTCCCAGTCCTAAATGGAGTTGAGTCCCATGCATATTTCTGTCCTACAAGCAAGAGTTGTTTTCTGGTAAGACGAGTCACTATTGTGCTCCAATTGCCATTCACAGTGCAAATTGCACTCGCATCTGTTCTCAGCAAGTACAGTGTATTGGACTGAAGAGGAGCTACTGTTCTTGTCAGTTTCCTAAGCAGAGTTGAACTAGATATGGCCCGTGTGTGTAGGAAGCACAGTTCTTTGGTTCTGAGCAAGCTCACTGTTCGGACCCCATAGGAAACACAGTAGAGTAGAAGAGTGCTCCTTTCTCTAAAGCAGAGTGTGTTTCTTGTAAGGCAAGCTCGCGTTTGTTTCCCAGTCCTAAATGGAGTTGAGTCACAGACAGTTTTTGGTCCTACGAGCAAGAGTTGTTTTCTGGTAAGAAGAGTCACTATTGCACTCCAAATGCCATACACAGTGCAAATAGCACTCGCGTCTGTTCCCAGCAAGTACAGTGTATTGGACTGAAGAGGAGCTACTGCTCTTGTCAGTTTCCTAAGCAGAGTTGAACTAGATATGTTCCTTGTGTGTAGGAAGCACAGTTCTTTTGTTCTGAGCAAGCTCACTGTTTGGACCCCATAGGAAACACGATAGAGAAGAAGAGTGCTCTTTTCTCAAAAGCAGAGTGTGTTTCTTGTAAGGCGAGCTAGCGTTTGTTTCCCAGTCCTAAATGGAGTGGAATCACATGCAGTTTCTGGTTCTACGAGCAAGAGTTGTTTTATGGTAAGAATAGTCACTATAGCGCTGCCATTGCCATACACAGGACAAATAGCACTGGCCTCTATTCCCAGCAAGTAAAGTGTATTGGACTGAAGAGGATCTACTGTTCTTGTCAGGTTCCTAAGCAGAATTGAACTAGATATGGCCGTGTGTGTAGGAAGCACAGTGCTTTTGTTCTGAGCAAGATCACTTTTCGGACCCCTAGGAAACACGGTAGAGTAGAAGAGTGCTCTTTTCTCAAAAGCAGAGTGTGTTTCTTGTAAGGCGAGCTAGCATTTGTTTCCCAGTCCTAAATGGAGTGGAATCACATGCAGTTTCTGTCCTACGAGCAAGAGTTGTTTTATGGTAAAAATAGTCACTATTGTGCTGCCATTGCCACACACAGGAACAATAGCACTGGCGTCTGTTTGCAGCAAGTACAGTGTACTTGACTGAAGAGGATCTACTGTTCTTGTCAGGTTCCTAAGCAGAATTGAACTAGATATGGCCGTGTGTGTAGGAAGCACAGTTCTTTTGTTCTGAGCAAGCTCAATGTTCGAACCCCATAAGAAACACAGTAGAGTAGAAGAGTGCTCTTTTCTCAAAAGCACAGTGTGTTTTTTGTAAGGCAAGCTATCATTTGTTTCCCAGTCCTAAATGGCGTTGAATCACATGCAGTTTCTGGTCCTACGAGCAAGAGTTGTTTTTTGGTAAGGAAAGTCACTATTGTGCTCCCTTTGCCATACATTGCAAATAGCCCTCGCGTCTGTTCCCAGCAAGCACAGTGTATCGGACTGAAGAGGAGCTACTGTTCTTGTCAGTTTCCTAAGCAGAGTTGAACTAGATATGGTCCATGTGTGTAGGAAGCACAGTTCTTTGTTCTGAGCAAGCTCACTGTTTGGACCCCATAGGAAACACAGTAGAGTAGAAGAGTGCTCTTTTCTCAAAAGCAGAGAGTGTTTCATGTAAGGCGAGCTAGCATTTGTTTCCCAGTCCTAAACGGAATTGAATCACATGCAGTTTCTGGTCCTACGAGCAAGAGTTGTTTTCTGGTAAGGAAAGTCACTATTGCGCTCCCATTGCCATACACAGGGCAAATAGCACTCGCGTCTGTTCCCAGCAAGTACAGTGTATCGGACTGAAGAGGAGCTACTGTTCTTGTCAGTTTCCTAAGCAGAGTTGAACTAGATATGGCCCGTGTGTAGGAAGCACAGTTCTTTTGTTCTGAGCAAGCTCACTGTTCTGGCCCTATAGGAAACACAGTAGAGTAGAAGAGTGCTCTTTTCTCTAAAGCAGATTGTGTTTCTTGTAAGGCGAGCTAGCGTTTGTTTCCCAGTCCTAAATGGATTTGAATCACATGCAGTTTCTGGTCCTACGAGCAAGAGTTGTTTTATGATAAGAATAGTCACTATTGCGCTGCCATTGCCATACACAGGACAAATAGCACTGGCTTCTGTTCCCAGCAGTACAGTGTATTGGACTGAAGAGGAGCTATTGTTCTTGTCAGTTTCCTAAGCAGAGTTAAACTAGATATTGCCCGTGTGTGTAGGAAGCACAGTTCTTTTTTTCTGAGCAAGCTCAATGTTCTGGCCCTATAGGAAACACATTAGAGTAGAATACTGCTCTTTTCTCAAAAGCAGAGTGTGTTTCTTGTAAGGCGAGCTAGAGTTTGTTTCCCAGTCCTAAATGGAGTTGAGTCACATGCAGTTTTTTGTCCTACGAGCAAGAGTTGTTTTCTGGTAAGACGAGTCACTATTGTGCTCCAATTGCCATTCACAGTGCAAATAGCACTCGCATCTGTTCTCAGAAAGTACAGTGTATTGGACTGAAGAGGAGCTACTGTTCTTGTCAGTTTCCTAAGCAGAGTTGAACTAGATATGGCCCGTGTGTGTAGGAAGCACAGTTCTTTGGTTCTGAGCAAGCTCACTGTTCGGACCCAAAAGGAAACACAGTAGAGTAGAAGAGTGCTCTTTTCTCTAAAGCAGAGTGTGTTTCTTGTAAGGCGAGCTCGCGTTTGTTTCCCAGTCCTAAATGGAGTTGAGTCACAGACAGTTTTTGGTCCTACGAGCAAGAGTTGTTTTCTGGTAAGAAGAGTCACTATTGCGCTCCAAATGCCATACACAGTGCAAATAGCACTCGCGTCTGTTCCCAGCAAGTACAGTGTATTGGACTGAAGAGGAGCTACTGCTCTTGTCAGTTTCCTAAGCAGAGTTGAACTAGATATGGTCCATGTGTGTAGGAAACACAGTTCTTTTGTTCTGAGCAAGCTCACGGTTTGGACCCCATAGGAAACAAAATAGAGTAGAAGAGTGCTCTTTTCTCAAAAGCAGAGTGTGTTTCTTGTAAGGCGAGCTAGCATTTGTTTCCCAGTCCTAAATGGAGTGTAATCACATGCAGTTTCTGGTTCTACGAGCAAGAGTTGTTTTATGGTAAGAATAGTCACTATTGCGCTGCCATTGCCATACACAGGACAAATAGCACTGGCCTCTATTCCCAGCAAGTAAAGTGTATTGGACTGAAGAGGATCTACTGTTCTTGTCAGGTTCCTAAGCAGAATTGAACTAGATATGGCCGTGTGTGTAGGAAGCACAGTGCTTTTGTTCTGAGCAAGATCACTTTTCGGACCCCTAGGAAACACAGTAGAGTAGAAGAGTGCTCTTTTCTCAAAAGCAGAGTGTGCTTCTTGTAAGGCGAGCTAGCGTTTGTTTCCCTGTCCTAAATGGAGTTGAATCACATGCAATTTTTGGTCCTACGAGCAAGAGTTGTTTTCTGGTAAGGAAAGTCACTATTGCGCTCCCATTGCCATACACAGTGCAAATAGCACTCGCGTCTGTTCCCAGCAAGTACAGTGTAACGGGCTGACGAGGAGCTACTGTTCTTGTCAGTTTCCTAAGCTGAGTTGAACTAGATAAGGACAGTGTGTGTAGAAAGCACAGTTCTTATGTTCTGAGCAAGCTCACTGTTCTGGCATTATGGGAAACACAGTAGAGTAGAAGAGTGCTCTTTTCTCAAAAGCAGAGTGTGGTTCTTGTAAGGCGAGCTAGCGTTTGTTTTTTAGTCCTAAATGGAGGAGAATCACATGCAGTTTCTGGTCCTACGAACAAGAGTTGTTTTCTGGTAAGGAAAGTCACTATTGCGCTCCCATTGCCATACACAGTGCAAATAGCACTCGCGTCTTTTCCCAGCAAGTACAGTGTATTGGACTGAATAGGAGCTACTGTTCTTGTCAGTTTCGTAAGCAGAGTTGAACTACATATGGTCCTTGTGTGTAGGAAGCACAGTAATTTTGTTCTGAGCAAGCTCACTGTTTGGAAGCCATAGGAAACACAGTAGAGTAGAAGAGTGCTCTTTTCTCTAAAGCAGAGTGTGTTTCTGGTAAAGCGAGCTAGCGTTTGTTTCCCAGTCCTAAATGGAGTGGAATCACATGCAGGTTCTGTCCTACGAGCAAGAGTTGTTTTATGGTAAGAATAGTCACTATTGTGCTGCCATTTCCATACACAGGACAAATAGTACTGGCGTCTTTTCTCAGCAAGTACAGTGTATTGGACTGAACAGGATCTACTGTTCTTGTCAGGTTCCTAAGCAGAATTGAACTAGATATGGCCGTTTTTGTAGGAAGCACAGTTCTTTTTTTCTGAGCAAGCTCAATGTTCTGGCCCAATAGGAAACACATTAGAGTAGAATACTGCTCTTTTCTCAAAAGCAGAGTGTGTTTCTTGTAAGGTGAACTAGAGTTTGTTTCCCAGTCCTAAATGGAGTTGAGTCACATGCAGTTTCTGGTCCTACGAGCAAGAGTTGTTTTCTGGTAAGGAAAGTCACTATTGCGCTCCCATTGCCATACACAGTGCAAATAGCACTCGCGTCTGTTCCCAGCAAGTACAGTGTATCGGACTGAAGAGGAGCTACTGTTCTTGTCAGTTTCCTAAGCAGAGTTGAACTAGATATGGCCCGTGTGTAGGAAGCACAGTTCTTTTGTTCTGAGCAAGCTCACTGTTCTGGCCCTATAGGAAACACAGTAGAGTAGAAGAGTGGTCTTTTATCTAAAGCAGAGTGAGTTTCTTGTAAGGCGAGCTAGCGTTTGTTTCCCAGACCTAAATGGAGTTGAGTCACATGCATTTTTTTGTCCTACGTGCAAGAGTTGTTTTCTGGTAAGACGAGTCACTATTGCGCTCCAATTGACATACACAGTGCAAATAGCACTTGCGTCTCTTCCCCGCAAGTACAGTGTATTGGACTGAAGAGGAGCTACTGTTCTTCTCAGTTTCCTAAGCAGAGTTGAACTAGATATGGTCGTTGTGTGTAGGAAGCACAGTTCTTTTGTTCTGAGCAACCTCACTGTATGGACCCCATAGGAAACACAGTAGAGTAGAAGAGTGCTCTTTTCTCAGAAGCAGAGCGTGTTTCTTGTAAGGCGAGCTAGCATTTGTTTCCCAGTCCTAAATGGCGTTGAATCACATGCAGTTTGTGTTCCTATGAGCAAGAGTTGTTTTCTGGTAAGGAAAGTCACTATTGAGCTCCCTTTGCCATACACAGTGCAAATAGCACTCGCGTCTGTTCCCAGCAAGTACAGTGTATCGGACTGAAGAGGAGCTACTGTTCTTCTCAGTTTCCTAAGCAGAGTTGAAATAGATATGGCCCGTGTGTAGGAAGCACAGTTCTTTTGTTCTGAGCAAGCTCACTGTTCTGGCCCTATAGGAAACACAGTAGAGTAGAAGAGTGCTCTTTTCTCTAAAGCAGATTGTGTTTCTTGTAAGGTGAGCTAGCATTTGTTTCCCAGTCCTAAATGGAGTTGAATCACATGCAGTTTCTGGTCCTACGAGCAAGAGTTGTTTTATGATAAGAATAGTCACTATTGCGCTGCCATTGCCATACACAGGACAAATAGCACTGGCTACTGTTCCCAGCAGTATAGTGTATTGGACTGAAGAGGAGCTATTGTTCTTGTCAGGTTCATAAGCAGAATTGAACTAGATATGGCTGTGTGTGTAGGAAGCACAGTTCTTTTGTTCTGAGAAAGCTCACTGTTCGGACCCCATAGGAAACACAATAGAGTAGAAGAGTGCTCTTTTCTCAAAAGCAGAGTGTGTTTCTTGTAAGGTGAGCTAGCGTTTGTTTCCCAGACCTAAATGGAGTTGAGTCACATGCAGTTTTTTGTCCTACGAGCAAGAGTTGTTTTCTGGTAAGGAAAGTCACTATTGCGCTCCCATTGATATACACAGTGCAAATAGCACTCGCGTGTCTTCCCCACAAGTACAGTGTATTGGACTGAAGAGGAGCTACTGTTCTTGTCAGTTTCCTAAGCAGAGTTGAACTAGATATGGTCGATGTGTGTAGGAAGCACAGTTCTTTTGTTCTGAGCAAGCTCACTGTTTGGACCCCATAGGAAACACAGTAGAGTAGAAGAGTGCTCTTTTCTAAAAAGCAGAGAGTGTTTCTTGTAAGGCGAGCAAGCATTTGTTTCCCAGTCCTAAATGGCGTTGAATCACATGCAGTGTGTGGTCCTACGAGCAAGAGTTGTTTTCTGGTAAGGAAAGCCACTATTGCGCTCTCATTGCCATACACAGTGCAAATAGCACTCGCGTCTGTTCCCAGCAAGTACAGTGTATAGGACTGAAGAGGAGCTACTGTTCTTGTCAGTCTCCTAAGCAGAGTTGAACTAGATATGGCCCGTGTGTCTAGGAAGCACAGTTCATTTGTTCTGAGCAAGCTCACTGTTCTGGCCCTATAGGAAACACAGTAGAGTAGAAGAGTGCCCTTTTCTCAAAAGCAGAGTGTGATTCTTGTAAGGCGAGCTAGCGTTTGTTTCCCAGTCCTAAATGGAGTTGAGTCACAGGCAGTTTTTGGTCCTACGAGCAAGAGTTGTTTTCTGGTAAGAAGAGTCACTATTGCGCTCCAAATGCCATACACAGTGCAAATAGCACTCGCATCTGTTACCAGCAAGCACAGTGTATCGGACTGAATAGGAGCTACTCTTCTTGTCAGTTTCCTAAGCAGAGTTGAACTACATATGGTCCTTGTGTGTAGGAAGCACAGTTCTTATGTTCTGAGCAAGCTCACTGTTTGGACACCATAGGAAACACAGTAGAGTAGAAGAGTGCTCTTTTCTCAGAAGCAGAGCGTGTTTCTTGTAAGGCGAGCTAGCATTTGTTTCCCAGTCCTAAATGGCGTTGAATCACATGCAGTGTGTGGTCCCTCGAGCAAGAGTTGTTTTCTGGTAAGGAAAGTCACTATTGCGCTCCCTTTGCCATACACAGTGCAAATAGCACTCGCGTATGTTCCCAGCAAGTACAGTGTATCGGACTGAAGAGGAGGTACTGTTCTTGTCAGTTTCCTAAGCAGAGTTGAACTAGATATGGTCCATGTGTGTAGGAAGCACAGTTCTTTGTTCTGAGTAAGCTCACTGTTTGGACCCAATAGGAAACACAGTAGAGAAGAAGAGTGCTCTTTTCTCAAAAGCAGAGAGTGTTTCATGTAAGGCGAGCTAGCATTTTTTTCCCAGTCCTAAACGGAGTTGAATCACATGCAGTTTCTGGTCCTACGAACAAGAGTTGTTTTCTGGTAAGGAAAGTCACTATTGCGCTCCCATTGCCATACACAGGGCAAATAGCACTCGCGTCTTTTCCCAGCAAGTACAGTGTATTGGACTGAATAGGAGCTACTGTTCTTGTCAGGTTCCTAAGCAAAATTGAACTAGATATGGCCGTTTGTGTAGGAAGCACAGTTCTTTTGTTCTGAGCAAGCTCACTGTTCGGACCCCATAGGAAACACAGTACAGTAGAAGAGTGCTCTTTTCTCAAAAGCAGAGTGTGTTTTTTGTAAGGCAAGCTATCATTTTTTTCCCAGTCCTAAATGGAGTTGAATCACTTGCAGTTTTTGGTCCTACGAGCAAGAGTTGTTTTCTGGTAAGGAAAGTCACTATTACGCTCCCTTTGCCATACACAGTGCAAATAGCACTCGCGTCTGTTCCCAGCAAGTACAGTGTATCGGACTGAAGAGGAGCTACTGTTCTTGTCAGTTTCCTAAGCAGAGTTGAACTAGATATGGTCCATGTGTGTAGGAAGCACAGTTCTTTGTTCTGAGCAAGCTCACTGTTTGGACCCCATAGGAAACACAGTAGAGTAGAAGAGTGCTCTTTTCTCAAAAGCAGAGAGTGTTTCATGTAAGGCGAGCTAGCATTTGTTTACCAGTCCTAAACGGAGTTGAATCACATGCAGTTTCTGGTCCTACGAGCAAGAGTTGTTTTCTGGTAAGGAAAGTCACTATTGCGCTCCCATTGCCATACACAGTGCAAATAGCACTCGCATCTGTTCCCAGCAAGTACAGTGTATCTGACTGAAGAGGAGCTACTGTTCTTGTCAGTTTCCTAAGCAGAGTTGAACTAGATATGGCCCGTGTGCAGGAAGCACAGTTCTTTTGTTCTGAGCAAGCTCACGGATCTGGCCCTATAGGAAACACAGTAGAGTAGAAGAGTGCTCTTTTCTCAAAAGCAGAGTGTGTTTCTTGTAAGGCAAGCTCGCGTTTGTTTCCCAGTCCTAAATGGAGTTGAGTCACAGACAGTTTTTGGTCCTACGAGCAAGAGTTGTTTTCTGGTAAGAAGAGTCACTATTGCGCTCCAAATGCCATACACAGTGCAAATAGCACTCGCGTCTGTTCCCAGCAAGTACAGTGTATTGAACTGAAGAGGAGCTGCTGCTCTTGTCAGTTTCCTAAGCAGAGTTGAACTAGATATGGTCCATGTTTGTAGGAAGCACAGTTCTTTTGTTCTGAGCAAGCTCACTGTTTGGACCCCATAGGAAACACCATAGAGTAGAAGAGTGCTCTTTTCTCAAAAGCAGAGTGTGTTTCTGTAAGGCGAGCTAGCGTTTGTTTCCCAGTCCTAAATGGAGTGGAATCACATGCAGTTTCTGGTTATACGAGCAAGAGTTGTTTTATGGTAAGAATAGTCACTATTGCGCTGCCATTGCCATACACAGGACAAATAGCACTGGCGTCTGTTCCCAGCAAGTACAGTGTATTGGACTGAAGAGGATCTACTGTTCTTGTCAGGTTCCTAAGCAGAATTGAACTAGATATGTCCGTGTGTGTAGGAAGCACAGTGCTTTTGTTCTGAGCAAGTTCACTTTTCAGACACCTAGGAAACACAGTAGAGTAGAAGAGTGCTCTTTTCTCAAAAGCAGAGTGTGTTTCTTGTAAGGCGAGCTAGCATTTTTTTCCCAGTCCTAAATGGAGTTGAATCACATGCAATTTCTGGTCCTACGAGGCAAGAGTTGTTTTCTGGTAAGGAAAGTAACTACTGCGCTCCCATTGCCATACACAGTGCAAATAGCACTCGCGTCTGTTCCCAGCAAGTACAGTGTATCGGACTGAAGAGGAGCTACTGTTATTGTCAGTTTCCTAAGCAGAGTTGAACTAGATAAGGACCGTGTGTGTAGACAGCACAGTTCTTTTGTTCTGAGCAAGCTCACTGTTCTGGCCCAATAGGAAACACAGTAGAGTAGAAGAGTGCTCTTTTCTATAAAGCAGAGTATGTTTCTTGTAAGGCAAGCTCGCATTTGTTTCCCAGTCCTAAATGGATTTGAGTCACGTGCAGTTTTTGGTCCTATGAGCAAGAGTTGTTTTCTGGTAAGAAGAGTCACTATTGTGCTCCAAATGCCATGCACAGTGCAAATAGCACTCGCGTCTGTTCCCAGCATGTACAGTGTATTGGACTAAATAGGAGCTACTGTTCTTGTAAGTTTCCTAATCAGAGTTGAACTAGATACGGTCGATGTGTGTAGGAAGCACAGTTCTTTTGTTCTGAGCAAGCTCACTGTTTGGACCCCATAGGAAACACAGTAGAGTAGAAGAGTGCTCTTTTCTCAAAAGCAGAGAGTGTTTCATGTAAGGCGAGCTAGCATTTGTTTCCCAGTCCTAAACGGAGTTGAATCACATGCAGATTCTGGTCCTACGAGCAAGAGTTGTTTTCTGGTAAGAAGAGTCACTATTGCGCTCCCATTGCCATACACAGTGCAAATAGCACTCGCGTCTGTTCCCAGCAAGTACAGTGTATCGGAATGAAGAGGAGCTACTGTTCTTGTCAGTTTCCTAAGCAGAGTTGAACTAGATATGGCCCTTGTGTAGGAAGCACAGTTCTTTTGTTCTGAGAAAGCTCACGGTTCTGGCCCTATAGGAAACACAGTAGAGTAGAAGAGTGCTCTTTTCTCTAAAGCAGATTGTGTTTCTTGTAAGGTGAGCTAGCGTTTGTTTCCCAGTCCTAAATGGAGTTGAATCACGTGCAGTTTCTGGTCCTACGAGCAAGAGTTGTTTTATGATAAGAATAGTCACTATTGCACTGCCATTGCAATACACAGGACAAAGAGCACTGGCTTCTGTTCCCAGCAGTACAGTGTATTGGACTGAAGAGGAGCTACTGTTCTTGTCAGGTTCCTAAGCAGAATTGAACTAGATATGGCTGTGTGTGTAGGAAGCACAGTTCTTTTGTTCTGAGAAAGCTCACTGTTCGGACAACATAGGAAACACAGTAGAGTAGAAGAGTGCTCTTTTCTCAAAAGCAGAGTGTGTTTCTTGTAAGGTGAGCTAGCGTTTTTTTCCCAGACCTAAATGGAGTTGAGTCACATGCAGTTTTTTGTCCTACGAGCAAGAGTTGTTTTCTGGTAAGACGAGTCACTATTTTGCTCCAATTGCCATACACAGTGCAAATAGCACTCGCATCTCTTCCCCGCAAGTACAGGGTATTGGACTGAAGAGGAGCTACTGTTCTTGTCAGTTTCCTAAGCAGAGTTGAACTAGATATGGTCGATGTGTGTAGGAAGCCCAGTTCTTTTGTTCTGAGCAAGCTCACTGTTTGGACCCCATAGGAAACACAGTAGAGTAGAAGAGTGCTCTTTTCTAAAAAGCAGAGAGTGTTTCTTGTAAGGCGAACTAGCATTTGTTTCCCAGTCCTAAATGGCGTTGAATCACATGCAGTTTGTGTTCCTACGAGCAAGAGTTGTTTTCTGGTAAAAAAAAGTCACTATTGCGCTGTTATTGCCATACACAGGGCAAATAGCACTCGCGTCTGTTCCCAGCAATTACAGTGTATTGGACTGAAGAGGAGCTGCTGTTCTTGTCAGTTTCATAAGCAGAGTTGAGCTAGATATGGTCCATGTGTATAAAAAGCACAGTTCTTTTGTTCTGAGCAAGCTCACTGTTTGGACCCCATAGGAAACACTGTAGAGTAGAAGAGTGCTCTTTTCTCAAAAGCAGAGTGCGTTTCTTGTAAGGCGAGCTGGCATTAGTTTCACAGTCCTAATTGGCGTTGAATCACATGCAGTTTCTGGTCCTACGAGCAAGAGTTGTTTTCTGGTAAGGAAAGTCACTATTGCGATCTCATTGCCATACACAGTGCAAATAGCACTCGCATCTGTTCCCAGAAAGTACAGTGTATTGGAATGAAGAGGAGATACTGTTCTTGTCAATTTCCTAAGCAGAGTTGAACTACATATGGTCCGTGTGTGTAGGAAACACAGTTCTTTTGTTCTGAGCAAGCTCACTGTTTGGACCCCATAGGAAACACATTAGAGGAGAATACTGCTCTTTTCTCAAAAGCAGAGTGTGTTTCTTGTAAGGCGAGCTAGAGTTTGTTTCCCAGTCCTAAATGGAGTTGAGTCACATGCAGTATTTTGTCCTACGAGCAAGAGTTGTTTTCTGGTAAGGAAAGTCACTATTGCGCTCTCATTGCCATACACAGTGCAAATAGCACTCCCGTTTGTTCCCAGCAAGTACAGTGTATTGGACTGAAGAGGAGCTGCTGTTCTTGTCAGTTTCCTAAGCAGAGTTGAACTACATATGGTCCGTGTGTGTAGGAAGCACAGTTCTTTTGTTCTGAGCAAGCTCTCTGTTTGGACCCCATAGGAAACACAGTAGAGTAGAAGAGTGCTCTTTTCTCTAAAGCAGAGTGTGTTTCTTGTAAGGCAAGCTAGCGTTTGTTTCCCAGTCCTAAATGGAGTTGAATCACATGCAGTTTCTGGTCCTACAAGCAAGAGTTGTTTTCTGGTAAGGAAAGTTACTATTGCGCTCCCATTGCCATACACAGTGCAAATAGCACTGGCATCTGTTCCCAGCAAGTACAGTGTATAGGACTGAAGAGGAGCTACTGTTCTTCTCAGTTTCCTAATCAGAGTTAAACTAGATATTGCCCGTGTGTGTAGGAAGCACAGTTCTTTTTTTCTGAGCAAGCTCAATGTTCTGGCCCTATAGGAAACACATTAGAGTAGAATACTGCTCTTTTCTCAAAAGCAGAGTGTGTTTCTTGTAAGGCGAGCTAGAGTTTGTTTCCCAGTCCTAAATGGAGTTGAGTCCCATGCAGTTTTCTGTCCTACAAGCAAGAGTTGTTTTCTGGTAAGACGAGTCACTATTGTGCTCCAATTGCCATTCACAGTGCAAATTGCACTCGCATCTGTTCTCAGCAAGTACAGTGTATTGGACTGAAGAGGAGCTACTGTTCTTGTCAGTTTCCTAAGCAGAGTTGAACTAGATATGGCCCGTGTGTGTAGGAAGCACAGTTCTTTGGTTCTGAGCAAGCTCACTGTTCGGACCCCATAGGAAACACAGTAGAGTAGAAGAGTGCTCCTTTCTCTAAAGCAGAGTGTGTTTCTTGTAAGGCAAGCTCGCGTTTGTTTCCCAGTCCTAAATGGAGTTGAGTCACAGACAGTTTTTGGTCCTACGAGCAAGAGTTGTTTTCTGGTAAGAAGAGTCACTATTGCGCTCCAAATGCCATACACAGTGCAAATAGCACTCGCGTCTGTTCCCAGCAAGTACAGTGTATTGGACTGAAGAGGAGCTACTGCTCTTGTCAGTTTCCTAAGCAGAGTTGAACTAGATATGTTCCTTGTGTGTAGGAAGCACAGTTCTTTTGTTCTGAGCAAGCTCACTGTTTGGACCCCATAGGAAACAGGATAGAGTAGAAGAGTGCTCTTTTCTCAAAAGCAGAGTGTGTTTCTTGTAAGGCGAGCTAGCGTTTGTTTCCCAGTCCTAAATGGAGTGGAATCACATGCAGTTTCTGGTTCTACGAGCAAGAGTTGTTTTATGGTAAGAATAGTCACTATAGCGCTGCCATTGCCATACACAGGACAAATAGCACTGGCCTCTATTCCCAGCAAGTAAAGTGTATTGGACTGAAGAGGATCTACTCTTCTTGTCAGGTTCCTAAGCAGAATTGAACTAGATATGGCCGTGTGTGTAGGAAGCACAGTGCTTTTGTTCTGAGCAAGATCACTTTTCGGACCCCTAGGAAACACGGTAGAGTAGAAGAGTGCTCTTTTCTCAAAAGCAGAGTGTGTTTCTTGTAAGGTGAGCTAGCATTTGTTTCCCAGTCCTAAATGGAGTGGAATCACATGCAGTTTCTGTCCTACGAGCAAGAGTTGTTTTATGGTAAAAATAGTCACTATTGTGCTGCCATTGCCACACACAGGAACAATAGCACTGGGGTCTGTTTGCAGCAAGTACAGTGTAGTGGACTGAAGAGGATCTACTGTTCTTGTCAGGTTCCTAAGCAGAATTGAACTAGATACGGCCGTGTGTGTAGGAAGCACAGTTCTTTTGTTCTGAGCAAGCTCACTGTTCGAACCCCATAGGAAACACAGTAGAGTAGAAGAGTGCTCTTTTCTCAAAAGCACAGTGTGTTTTTTGTAAGGCAAGCTATCATTTGTTTCCCAGTCCTAAATGGCGTTGAATCACATGCAGTTTCTGGTCCTACGAGCAAGAGTTGTTTTTTGGTAAGGAAAGTCACTATTGTGCTCCCTTTGCCATACACAGTGCAAATAGCACTCGCGTCTGTTCCCAGCAAGTACAGTGTATCGGACTGAAGAGGAGCTACTGTTCTTGTCAGTTTCCTAAGCAGAGTTGAACTAGATATGGTCCATGTGTGTAGGAAGCACAGTTCTTTGTTCTGAGCAAGCTCACTGTTTGGACCCCATAGGAAACACAGTAGAGTAGAAGAGTGCTCTTTTCTCAAAAGCAGAGAGTGTTTCATGTAAGGCGAGCTAGCATTTGTTTCCCAGTCCTAAACGGAATTGAATCACATGCAGTTTCTGGTCCTACGAGCAAGAGTTGTTTTCTGGTAAGGAAAGTCACTATTGCGCTCCCATTGCCATACACAGGGCAAATAGCACTCGCGTCTGTTCCCAGCAAGTACAGTGTATCGGACTGAAGAGGAGCTACTGTTCTTGTCAGTTTCCTAAGCAGAGTTGAACTAGATATGGCCCGTGTGTAGGAAGCACAGTTCTTTTGTTCTGAGCAAGCTCACTGTTCTGGCCCTATAGGAAACACAGTAGAGAAGAAGAGTGCTCTTTTCTCTAAAGCAGATTGTGTTTCTTGTAAGGCGAGCTAGCGTTTGTTTCCCAGTCCTAAATGGATTTGAATCACATGCAGTTTCTGGTCCTACGAGCAAGAGTTGTTTTATGATAAGAATAGTCACTATTGCGCTGCCATTGCCATACACAGGACAAATTGCACTGGCTTCTGTTCCCAGAAGTACAGTGTATTGGACTGAAGAGGAGCTATTGTTCTTGTCAGTTTCCTAAGCAGAGTTAAACTAGATATTGCCCGTGTGTGTAGGAAGCACAGTTCTTTTTTTCTGAGCAAGCTCAATGTTCTGGCCCTATAGGAAACACATTAGAGTAGAATACTGCTCTTTTCTCAAAAGCAGAGTGTGTTTCTTGTAAGGCGAGCTAGAGTTTGTTTCCCAGTCCTAAATGGAGTTGAGTCACATGCAGTTTTTTGTCCTACGAGCAAGAGTTGTTTTCTGGTAAGACGAGTCACTATTGTGCTCCAATTGCCATTCACAGTGCAAATAGCACTCGCATCTGTTCTCAGAAAGTACAGTGTATTGGACTGAAGAGGAGCTACTGTTCTTGTCAGTTTCCTAAGCAGAGTTGAACTAGATATGGCCCGTGTGTGTAGGAAGCACAGTTCTTTGGTTCTGAGCAAGCTGACTGTTCGGACCCAAAAGGAAACACAGTAGAGTAGAAGAGTGCTCTTTTCTCTAAAGCAGAGTGTGTTTCTTGTAAGGCGAGCTCGCGTTTGTTTCCCAGTCCTAAATGGAGTTGAGTCACAGACAGTTTTTGGTCCTACGAGCAAGAGTTGTTTTCTGGTAAGAAGAGTCACTATTGCGCTCCAAATGCCATACACAGTGCAAATAGCACTCGCGTCTGTTCCCAGCAAGTACAGTGTATTGGACTGAAGAGGAGCTACTGCTCTTGTCATTTTCCTAAGCAGAGTTGAACTAGATATGGTCCATGTGTGTAGGAAACACAGTTCTTTTGTTCTGAGCAAGCTCACGGTTTGGACCCCATAGGAAACAAAATAGAGTAGAAGAGTGCTCTTTTCTCAAAAGCAGAGTGTGTTTCTTGTAAGGCGAGCTAGCGTTTGTTTCCCAGTCCTAAATGGAGTGGAATCACATGCAGTTTCTGGTTCTACGAGCAAGAGTTGTTTTATGGTAAGAATAGTCACTATTGCGCTGCCATTGCCATACACAGGACAAATAGCACTGGCCTCTATTCCCAGCAAGTAAAGTGTATTGGACTGAAGAGGATCTACTGTTCTTGTCAGATTCCTAAGCAGAATTGAACTAGATATGGCCGTGTGTGTAGGAAGCACAGTGCTTTTGTTCTGAGCAAGATCACTTTTCGGACCCCTAGGAAACACAGTAGAGTAGAAGAGTGCTCTTTTCTCAAAAGCAGAGTGTGCTTCTTGTAAGGCGAGCTAGCGTTTGTTTCCCTGTCCTAAATGGAGTTGAATCACATGCAATTTTTGGTCCTACGAGCAAGAGTTGTTTTCTGGTAAGGAAAGTAACTATTGCGCTCCCATTGCCATACACAGTGCAAATAGCACTCGCGTCTGTTCCCAGCAAGTACAGTGTAACGGGCTGAAGAGGAGCTACTGTTCTAGTCAGTTTCCTAAGCTGAGTTGAACTAGATAAGGACCGTGTGTGTAGAAAGCACAGTTCTTATGTTCTGAGCAAGCTCACTGTTCTGGCATTATGGGAAACACAGTAGAGTAGAAGAGTGCTCTTTTCTCAAAAGCAGAGTGTGGTTCTTGTAAGGCGAGCTAGCGTTTGTTTTTTAGTCCTAAATGGAGGTGAATCACATGCAGTTTCTGGTCCTACGAACAAGAGTTGTTTTCTGGTAAAGAAAGTCACTATTGCGCTCCCATTGCCATACACAGTGCAAATAGCACTCGCGTCTTTTCCCAGCAAGTACAGTGTATTGGACTGAATAGGAGCTACTGTTCTTGTCAGTTTCGTAAGCAGAGTTGAACTACATATGGTCCTTGTGTGTAGGAAGCACAGTAATTTTGTTCTGAGCAAGCTCACTGTTTGAAAGCCATAGGAAACACAGTAGAGTAGAAGAGTGCTCTTTTCTCTAAAGCAGAGTGTGTTTCTGGTAAGGCGAGCTAGCGTTTGTTTCCCAGTCCTAAATGGAGTGGAATCACATGCAGGTTCTGTCCTACTAGCAAGAGTTGTTTTATGGTAAGAATAGTCACTATTGTGCTGCCATTTCCATACACAGGACAAATAGTACTGGCGTCTTTTCTCAGCAAGTACAGTGTATTGGACTGAACAGGATCTACTGTTCTTGTCAGGTTCCTAAGCAGAATTGAACTAGATATGGCCGTTTGTGTAGGAAGCACAGTTCTTTTTTTCTGAGCACGCTCAATGTTCTGGCCCAATAGGAAACACATTAGAGTAGAATACTGCTCTTTTCTCAAAAGCAGAGTGTGTTTCTTGTAAGGCGAACTAGAGTTTGTTTCCCAGTCCTAAATGGAGTTGAGTCACATGCAGTTTCTGGTCCTACGAGCAAGAGTTGTTTTCTGGTAAGGAAAGTCACTATTGCGCTCCCATTGCCATACACAGTGCAAATAGCACTCGCGTCTGTTCCCAGCAAGTACAGTGTATCGGACTGAAGAGGAGCTACTGTTCTTGTCAGTTTCCTAAGCAGAGTTGAACTAGATATGGCCCGTGTGTAGGAAGCACAGTTCTTTTGTTCTGAGCAAGCTCACTGTTCTGGCCCTATAGGAAACACAGTAGAGTAGAAGAGTGCTCTTTTATCTAAAGCAGAGTGAGTTACTTGTAAGGCGAGCTAGCGTTTGTTTCCCAGACCTAAATGGAGTTGAGTCACATGCAGTTTTTTGTCCTACGAGCAAGAGTTGTTTTCTGGTAAGACGAGTCACTATTGTGCTCCAATTGCCATACACAGTGCAAATAGCACTTGCGTCTCTTCCCCGCAAGTACAGTGTATTGGACTGAATAGGAGCTACTGTTCTTGTCAGTTTCGTAAGCAGAGTTGAACTACATATGGTCCTTGTGTGTAGGAAGCACAGTAATTTTGTTCTGAGCAAGCTCACTGTTTGGAAGCCATAGGAAACACAGTAGAGTAGAAGAGTGCTCTTTTCTCTAAAGCAGAGTGTGTTTCTGGTAAGGCGAGCTAGCGTTTGTTTCCCAGTCCTAAATGGAGTGGAATCACATGCAGGTTCTGTCCTACGAGCAAGAGTTGTTTTATGGTAAGAATAGTCACTATTGTGCTGCCATTTCCATACACAGGACAAATAGTACTGGCGTCTTTTCTCAGCAAGTACAGTGTATTGGACTGAACAGGATCTACTGTTCTTGTCAGGTTCCTAAGCAGAATTGAACTAGATATGGCCGTTTGTGTAGGAAGCACAGTTCTTTTTTTCTGAGCAAGCTCAATGTTCTGACCCAATAGGAAACACATTAGAGTAAAATACTGCTCTTTTCTCAAAAGCAGAGTGTGTTTCTTGTAAGGCGAACTAGAGTTTGTTTCCCAGTCCTAAATGGAGTTGAGTCACATGCAGTTTCTGGTCCTATGAGCAAGAGTTGTTTTCTGGTAAGGAAAGTCACTATTGCGCTCCCATTGCCATACACAGTGCAAATAGCACTCGCGTCTGTCCCCAGCAAGTACAGTGTATCGGACTGAAGAGGAGCTACTGTTCTTGTCAGTTTCCTAAGCAGAGTTGAACTAGATATGGCCCGTGTGTAGGAAGCACAGTTCTTTTGTTCTGAGCAAGCTCACTGTTCTGGCCCTATAGGAAACACAGTAGAGTAGAAGAGTGCTCTTTTATCTAAAGCAGAGTGAGTTTCTTGTAAGGCGAGCTAGCGTTTCTTTCCCAGACCTAAATGGAGTTGAGTCACATGCAGTTTTTTGTCCTACGAGCAAGAGTTGTTTTCTGGTAAGACGAGTCACTATTGTGCTCCAATTGCCATACACAGTGCAAATAGCACATGCGTCTCTTCCCCGCAAGTACAGTGTATTGGACTGAAGAGGAGCTACTGTTCTTCTCAGTTTCCTAAGCAGAGTTGAACTAGATATGGTCGATGTGTGTAGGAAGCACAGTTCTTTTGTTCTGAGCAAGCTCACTGTATGGACCCCATAGGAAACACAGTAGAGTAGAAGAGTGCTCTTTTCTCAGAAGCAGAGCATGTTTCTTGTAAGGCGAGCTAGCATTTGTTTCCCAGTCCTAAATGGCGTTGAATCACATGCAGTTTCTGGTCCTACGAGCAAGAGTTGTTTTCTGGTAAGGAAAGTCACTATTGCGCTCCCTTTTCCATACACAGTGCAGATAGCACTCGCGTCTGTTCCCAGCAAGTACAGTGTATCGGACTGAAGAGGAGCTACTGTTCTTGTCAGTTTCCTAAGCAGAGTTGAACTAGATATGGCCCGTGTGTAGGAAGCACAGTTCTTTTGTTCTGAGCAAGCTCACTGTTCTGGCCCTATAGGAAACACAGTAGAGTAGAAGAGTGCTCTTTTCTCTAAAGCAGATTGTGTTTATTGTAAGGTGAGCTAGCGTTTGTTTCCCAGTCCTAAATGGAGTTGAATCACATGCAGTTTCTGGTCCTACGAGCAAGAGTTGTTTTATGATAAGAATAGTCACTATTGCGCTGTCATTGCCATACACAGAGCAAATAGCACTCGCGTCTGTTCCCAGCAATTACAGTGTATTGGACTGAAGAGGAGCTGCTGTTCTTGTCAGTTTCATAAGCAGAGTTGAGCTAGATATGGTAAATGTGTGTAAAAAGCACAGTTCTTTTGTTCTGAGCAAGGTCACTGTTTGGACCCCATAGGAAACACAGTAGAGTAGAAGAGTGCTCTTTTCTCAAAAGCAGAGTGCGTTTCTTGTAAGGCGAGCTAGCATTTGTTTCCCAGTCCTAAATGGCGTTGAATCACATGCAGTTTCTGGTCCTACGAGCAAGAGTTGTTTTCTGGTAAGGAAAGTCACTATTGCGATCTCATTGCCATACACAGTGCAAATAGCACTCGCCTCTGTTCCCAGAAAGTACAGTGTATTGGACTGAAGAGGAGATACTGTTCTTGTCAGTTTCCTAAGCAGAGTTGAACTACATATGGTCCGTGTGTGTAGGAAGCACAGTTCTTTTGTTCTGAGCAAGCTCACTGTTTGGACCCCATAGGAAACACATTAGAGTAGAATACTGCTCTTTTCTCAAAAGCAGAGTGTGTTTCTTGTAAGGCGAGCTAGAGTTTGTTTCCCAGTCCTAAATGGAGTTGAGTCACATGCAGTTTTTTGTCCTACGAGCAAGAGTTGTTTTCTGGTAAGGAAAGTCACTATTGCGCTCTCAATGCCATACACAGTGCAAATAGCACTCCCGTTTGTTCCCAGCAAGTACAGTGTATTGGACTGAAGAGGAGCTACTGTTCTTGTCAGTGTCCTAAGCACAGTTGAACTACATATGGTCCGTGTGTGTAGGAAGCACAGTTCTTTTGTTCTGAGCAAGCTCTCTGTTTGGACCCCATAGGAAACACAGTAGAGTAGAAGAGTGCTCTTTTCTCTAAAGCAGAGTGTGTTTCTTGTAAGGCAAGCTAGCGTTTGTTTCCCAGTCCTAAATGGAGTTGAATCACATGCAGTTTCTGGTCCTACAAGCAAGAGTTGTTTTCTGGTAAGGAAAGTTACTATTGCGCTCCCATTGCCATACACAGTGCAAACAGCACTGGCATCTGTTCCCAGCAAGTACAGTGTATCGGACTGAAGAGAAGCTACTGTTCTTGTCAGTTTCCTAAGCAGAGTTAAACTAGATATTGCCCGTGTGTGTAGGAAGCACAGTTCTTTTTTTCTGAGCAAGCTCAATGTTCTGGCCCTTTAGGAAACACATTAGAGTAGAATACTGCTCTTTTCTCAAAAGCAGAGTGTGTTTCTTGTAAGGCGAGCTAGAGTTTGTTTCCCAGTCCTAAATGGAGTTGAGTCACAGACAGTTTTTGGTCCTACGAGCAAGAGTTGTTTTCTGGTAAGAAGAGTCACTATTGCGCTCCAAATGCCATACACAGTGCAAATAGCACTCGCGTCTGTTCCCAGCAAGTACAGTGTATTGGACTGAAGAGGAGCTACTGCTCTTGTCAGTTTCCTAAGCAGAGTTGAACTACATATGGTCCTTGTGTGTAGGAAGCACAGTTCTTATGTTCTGAGCAAGCTCACTGTTTGGACCCCATAGGAAACACCATAGAGTAGAAGAGTGCTCTTTTCTCAAAAGCAGAGTGTGTTTCTTGTAAGGCGAGCTAGCGTTTGTTTCCCAGTCCTAAATGGAGTGTAATCACATGCAGTTTCTGGTTCTACGAGCAAGAGTTGTTTTATGGTAAGAATAGTCACTATTGCGCTGCCATTGCCATACACAGGACAAATAGCACTGGCCTCTATTCCCAGCAAGTAAAGTGTATTGGACTGAAGAGGATCTACTGTTCTTGTCAGGTTCCTAAGCAGAATTGAACTAGATATGGCCGTGTGTGTAGGAAGCACAGTGCTTTTGTTCTGAGCAAGATCACTTTTCGGACCCCTAGGAAACACAGTAGAGTAGAAGAGTGCTCTTTTCTCAAAAGCAGAGTGTGTTTCTTGTAAGGCGAACTAGCATTTGTTTCCCAGTCCTAAATGGAGTTGAATCATATGCAATTTTTGGTCCTACGAGCAAGAGTTGTTTTCTGGTAAGGAAAGTAACTATTGCGCTCCCATTGCCATACACAGTGCAAATAGCACTCGCGTCTGTTCCCAGCAAGTACAGTGTAACGGGCTGAAAAGGAGCTACTGTTCTTGTCAGTTTCCTAAGCTGAGTTGAAGTAGATAAGGACCGTGTGTGTAGAAACCACAGTTCTTATGTTCTGAGCAAGCTCACTGTTCTGGTATTATGGGAAACACAGTAGAGTAGAAGAGTGCTCTTTTATCTAAAGCAGAGTGTGGTTCTTGTAAGGCGAGCTAGCGTTTGTTTCCCAGTCCTAAATGGAGTTGAATCACATGCAGTTTCTGGTCCTACGAACAAGAGTTGTTTTCTGCTAAGGAAAGTCACTATTGCGCTCCCATTGCCATACACAGTGCAAATAGCACTCGCGTCTTTTCCCAGCAAGTACTGAATAGGAGCTACTGTTCTTGTCAGTTTCCTAAGCAGAGTTGAACTACATATGGTCCTTTTGTGTAGGAAGCACAGTACTTTTGTTCTGAGCAAGCTCACTGTTTGGAAGCCATAGGAAACACAGTAGAGTAGAAGAGTGCTCTTTTCTCTAAAGCAGAGTGTGTTTCTGGTAAGGCGAGCTTGCGTTTGTTTCCCAGTCCTAAAAGGAGTGGAATCACATGCAGTTTCTGTCCTATGAGCAAGAGTTGTTTTATGGTAAGAATAGTCACTATTGTGCTGCCATTTCCATACACAGGACAAATAGTACTGGCGTCTTTTCGCAGCAAGTACAGTGTATTGGACTGAACAGGATCTACTGTTCTTGTCAGGTTCCTAAGCAGAATTGAACTAGATATGGCCGGGTGTGTAGGAAGCACAGTTCTTTTTTTCTGAGCAAGCTCAATGTTCTGGCCCAATAGGAAACACATTAGAGTAGAATACTGCTCTTTTCTCAAAAGCAGAGTGTGTTTCTTATAAGGCGAACTAGAGTTTGTTTCCCAGTCCTAAATGGAGTTGAGTCACATGCAGTTTTTTGTCCTACAAGCAAGAGTTGTTTTCTGGTAAGACGAGTCACTTTAGTGCTCCAATTGCCATTCACAGTGCAAATAGCACTCGCATCTGTTGTCAGCAAGTACAGTGTATCGGACTGAAGAGGAGCTACTGTTCTTGTCAGTTTCCTAAGCAGAGTTGAACTAGATATGGCCCGTGTGTTTAGGAAGCACAGTTGTTTTGTTCTGAGCAAGCTCACTTTTCTGGCCCTATAGGAAACACAGTAGAGTAGAAGAGTGCTCTTTTCTCTAAAGCAGAGTTTGTTTCTTGTAAGGTGAGCTAGCGTTTGTTTCCAAGTCCTAAATGGAGTTGAATCACATGCAATTTCTGGTCCTACGAGCAAGAGTTGTTTTCTGGTAAGGAAAGTAACTATTGCGCTCCCATTGCCATACACAGTGCAAATAGCACTCACGTCTGTTCCCAGCAAGTACAGTGTATTGGACTGAAGAGGAGCTACTGTTCTTGTCAGGTTCCTAAGCAGAGTTGAACTAGATAAGGACCGTGTGTGTAGAAAGCACAGTTCTTATGTTCTCAGCAAGTTCACTGTTTGGAAGCCATAGGAAACACAGTAGAGTAGAAGAGTGCTCTTTTCTCAAAAGCAGAGAGTGTTTCATGTAAGGCGAGCTAGCGTTTGTTTCCCAGTCCTAAACGGAGTTAAATCACATGCAGTTTCTGGTCCTACGAGCAAGAGTTGTTTTCTGGTAAGGAAAGTCACTATTGCGCTCCCATTGCCATACACAGTGCAAATAGCACTCGCGTCTGTTCCCAGCAAGTGCAGTGTATCGGACTGAAGAGGAGCTACTGTTCTTGTCAGTTTCCTAAGCAGAGTTGAACTAGATATGGCCCGTGTGTAGGAAGCACAGTTCTTTTGTTCTGAGCAAGCTCACTGTTCTGGCCCTATAGGAAACACAGTAGAGTAGAAGAGTGCTCTTTTATCTAAAGCAGAGTGAGTTTCTTGTAAGGCGAGCTAGCGTTTGTTTCCCAGACCTAAATGGAGTTGAGTCACATGCAGTTTTTTGTCCTACGAGCAAGAGTTGTTTTCTGGTAAGACGAGTCACTATTGTGCTCCAATTGCCATACACAGTGCAAATAGCACTTGCGTCTCTTCCCCGCAAGTACAGTGTATTGGACTGAAGAAGAGCTACTGTTCTTCTCAGTTTCCTAAGCAGAGTTGAACTAGATATGGTCGTTGTGTGTAGGAAGCACAGTTCTTTTGTTCTGAGCAACCTCACTGTTTGGACCCCACAGGAAACACAGTAGAGTAGAAGAGTGCTCTTTTCTCAGAAGCAGAGCGTGTTTCTTGTAAGGCGAGCTAGCATTTGTTTCCCAGTCCTAAATGGCGTTGAATCACATGCAGTTTTTGGTCCTATGAGCAAGAGTTGTTTTCTGGTAAGGAAAGTCACTATTGAGCTCCCTTTGCCATACACAGTGCAAATAGCACTCGCGTCTGTTCCCAGCAAGTACAGTGTATCGGACTGAAGAGGAGCTACTGTTCTTGTCAGTTTCCTAAGCAGAGTTGAAATAGATATGGCCCGTGTGTAGGAAGCACAGTTCTTTTGTTCTGAGCAAGCTCACTGTTCTGGCCCTATAGGAAACACAGTAGAGTAGAAGAGTGCTCTTTTCTCTAAAGCAGATTGTGTTTCTTGTAAGGTGAGCTAGCGTTTGTTTCCCAGTCCTAAATGGAGTTGAATCACATGCAGTTTCTGGTCCTACGAGCAAGAGTTGTTTTATGATAAGAAGAGTCACTATTGTGCTGCCATTGCCATACACAGGACAAATAGCACTGGCTTCTGTTCCCAGCAGTATAGTGTATTGGACTGAAGAGGAGCTATTTTTCTTGTCAGGTTCATAAGCAGAATTGAACTAGATATGGCTGTGTGTGTAGGAAGCACAGTTCTTTTGTTCTGAGAAAGCTCACTGTTCGGACCCCATAGGAAACACAATAGAGTAGAAGAGTGCTCTTTTCTCAAAAGCAGAGTGTGTTTCTTGTAAGGTGAGCTAGCGTTTGTTTCCCAGACCTAAATGGAGTTGAGTCACATGCAGTTTCTGGTCTTACGAGCAAGAGATGTTTTCTGGTATGGAAAGTCACTATTGTGCTCCCTTTGCCATACACAGTTCAAATAGCACTCACGTCTGTTTCCAGCAAGCACAGTGTATTGGACTGAAGAGGAGCTACTGTTCTTGTCAGTCTCCTAAGTAGAGTTGAAATAGATATGGCCCGTGTGTCTAGGAAGCACAGTTCATTTGTTCTGAGCAAGCTCACTGTTCTGGCCCTATAGGAAACACAGTAGAGTAGAAGAGTGCTCTTTTCTCAAAAACAGAGTGTGTTTCTTGTAAGGCGAGCTAGAGTTTGTTTTTCAGTCCTAAATGGAGTTGAGTCACATGCAGTTTTTTGTGCTACGAGCAAGAGTTGTTTTCTGGTAAGACGAGTCACTATTGTGCTCCAATTGCCATACACAGTGCAAGTAGCACTCGCGTCTGTTCTCAGCAAGTACAGTGTATCGGACTGAAGAGGAGCTACTGTTCTTGTCAGTTTCCTAAGCAGAGTTGAACTAGATATGGCCCGTGTGTAGGAAGCACAGTTCTTTTGTTCTGAGCAAGCTCACTGTTCTGGCCCTATAGGAAACAGAGTAGAATAGAAGAGTGCTCTTTTCTCTAAAGCAGATTGTGTTTCTAGTAAGGCGAGCTAGCGTTTGTTTCCCAGTCCTAAATGAAGTTGAATCACATACAGTTTCTGGTCCTACAAGCAAGAGTTGTTTTATGATAAGAATAGTCACTTTGCGCTGCCATTGCCATACACAGGACAAATAGCACTGTCGTCTGTTCCCAGCAATTACAGTGTATTGGACTGAAGAGGATCTACTGTTCTTGTCAGGTTCCTAAGCAGAATTGAACTACATATGCCCGTGTGTGTAGGAAGCACAGTTCTTTTGTTCTGAGCAAGTTCAGTGTTCGGACTCCATAGGAAACACAGTAGAGTAGAAGAGTGCTCTTTTATCAAAAGTAGAGTGTGTTTCTTGTAAGGCGAGCTAGCGTTTGTTTCCCAGTCCTATATGGAGTTGAGTCACATGCAGTTTTTTGTCCTACGAGCAAGAGTTGTTTTCTGGTAAGACGAGTCACTATTGTGCTCTAATTGCCATACACAGTGCAAATAGCACTCACGTCTCTTCCCCGCAAGTACAGTGTACTGGACTGAAAAGGAGCTACTGTTCTTGTCAGTTTCCTAAGCAGAGTTGAACTAGATATGGCCCTTGTGTTTAGGAAGCACAGTTCTTTTGTTCTGAGCAAGCTCACTGTTCAGACCCCATAGGAAACACAGTAGAGTAGAAGAGTGCTCTTTTCTCAAAAACAGTGTGTTTCATGTAAGGCGAGCTAGCATTTGTTTCCCAGACCTAAATGGAGTTGAATCACATGCAGTTTCTGGTCCTATGAGCAAGAGTTGTTTTATGGTAAGGAAACTCACTATTGTGCTCCCATTGCCCTACACAAGGCAAATAGCACTCGCGTCTTTTCCCAGCAAGTACAGTTTATTGGACTGAATAGGAGCTACTGTTCTTGTCAGTTTACTAAGCAAAGTTGAACTAGATATGGTCCGTGTGTGTAGGAAGCACAGTTCTTTTGTTCTGAGCAAGCTCACTGTTTGGACCCCATAGAAAACACAGTAGAGTAGAAGAGTGCTCTTTTCTCTAAAGCAGAGTGTTTTTCTTGTAAAGCGAGCTAGAGTTTGTTTCCCAGGCCTAAATGGAGTAGAATCACATGCAGTTTCTGGTACTACGAGCAAGAGTTGTTTTCTGGTAAGAAGAGTCACTATTGCGCTGCCATTGCCATACACAGGACAAATAGCACTGGAGTCTGTTCCCAGCAAGTACATTGTATCGGACTGAAGAGGAGCTACTGTTCTTGTCAGTTTCCTAAGCAGAGTGGAACTAGTTATGGCCCATGTGTAGGAAGCACAGCTCTTTTGTTCTGAGCAAGCTCACTGTTCTGGCCCTATAGGAAACACAGTAGAGTAGAAGAGTGCTCTTTTCTCTAAAGCAGAGTGTGTTTCTTGTAAGGCGAGCTAGCGTTTGTTTCCCAGTCCTAAATGGAGTTGAATCACATGCAGTTTCTAGTCCTACAAGCAAGAGTTGTTTTATGGTAAGAAGAGTCACTTTGCGCTGCCATTGCCATACACAGGACAAATAGCACTGTCGTCTGTTCCCAGCAATTACAGTGTATTGGACTGAAGAGGATCTACTGTTCTTGTCAGGTTCCTAAGCAGAATTGAACTACATATGCCCGTGTGTGTAGGAAGCACAGTTCTTTTGTTCTGAGCAAGTTCAGTGTTCGGACTCCATAGGAAACACAGTAGAGTAGAAGAGTGCTCTTTTATCAAAAGTAGAGTGTGTTTCTTGTAAGGCGAGCTAGCGTTTGTTTCCCAGTCCTATATGGAGTTGAGTCACATGCAGTTTTTTGTCCTACGAGCAAGAGTTGTTTTCTGGTAAGACGAGTCACTATTGTGCTCTAATTGCCATACACAGTGCAAATAGCACTCACGTCTCTTCCCCGCAAGTACAGTGTACTGGACTGAAAAGGAGCTACTGTTCTTGTCAGTTTCCTAAGCAGAGTTGAACTAGATATTGCCCTTGTGTTTAGGAAGCACAGTTCTTTTGTTCTGAGCAAGCTCACTGTTCAGACCCCATAGGAAACACAGTAGAGTAGAAGAGTGCTCTTTTCTCAAAAACAGTGTGTTTCATGTAAGGCGAGCTAGCATTTGTTTCCCAGACCTAAATGGAGTTGAATCACATGCAGTTTCTGGTCCTATGAGCAAGAGTTGTTTTATGGTAAGGAAACTCACTATTGTGCTCCCATTGCCCTACACAAGGCAAATAGCACTCGCGTCTTTTCCCAGCAAGTACAGTTTATTGGACTGAATAGGAGCTACTGTTCTTGTCAGTTTACTAAGCAAAGTTGAACTAGATATGGTCCGTGTGTGTAGGAAGCACAGTTCTTTTGTTCTGAGCAAGCTCACTGTTTGGACCCCATAGAAAACACAGTAGAGTAGAAGAGTGCTCTTTTCTCTAAAGCAGAGTGTTTTTCTTGTAAAGCGAGCTAGAGTTTGTTTCCCAGGCCTAAATGGAGTAGAATCACATGCAGTTTCTGGTACTACGAGCAAGAGTTGTTTTCTGGTAAGAAGAGTCACTATTGCGCTGCCATTGCCATACACAGGACAAATAGCACTGGAGTCTGTTCCCAGCAAGTACAGTGTATTGGACTGAAGAGGATCTACTGTTCTTGTCAGGTTCCTAAGCAGACTTGAACTAGATATGGCCGTGTGTGTAGGAAGCACATTTTTTTTGTTCTGAGCAAGCTCACTTTTCGGAACACATAGGAAACACAGTAGAGTAGAAGAGTGCTCTTTTCTCAAAAAAAGAGTGTGTTTCATGTAAGGCGAGCTAGCATTTGTTTCTCAGTCCTCAATGGAGTTGAATCACATGCAGTTTCTGGTCCTACGAGCAAGAGTTGTTTTCTGGTAAGGAAAGTCACTATTGTGGTGCCATTGCCATACACAGTGCAAATAGCACTCGCGTCTGTTCCCAGCAAGTACAGTATATTGGGCTGAAGAGGATCTATTGTTCTTGTCAGGTTCCTAAGCAGACTTGAACTAGATATGGCCGTGTGTGTAGGAAGCACAGTTTTTTTGTTCTGAGCAAGCTCACTGTTCGGACCCCATAGGAAACACAGTAGAGTAGAAGAGTGCTTTTTTCTCAAAAGCAGAGTGTGTTTCTTTTAAGGAGAGCTAGCGTTTGTTTCCCATTCCTAAATGGAGTGGAATCACATGCAGTTTGTGTTCCTACGAGCAAGAGTTGTTTTCTGGTAAGGAAAGTCACTATTGTGCTCCCGTTGCCATACACAGTGCAAATAGCCCTCCCATCTGTTCCCAGCAAGTACAGTGTATTGGAAAGAAGAGGAGCTACTGTTCTTGTCAGTTTCCTAAGCAGAGTTGAACTACATATGGCCCCTGTGTGTAGGAAGCACAGTTCTTTTTTTCTGAGCAAGCTCACTGTTCTGGCCCTATAGGAAACACAGTAGAGTAGAAGAGTGCTCTTTTCTCAAAAGCAGAGTGTGTTTCTTGTAAAGCGAGCTAGAGTTTGTTTCCCAGTCCTAAATGGAGTTGAATCACATGCAGTTTCTGGTCCACGAGCAAGAGTTGTTTTCTGGTAAGGAGTCAATATTGCACTGCCATTGCCATACACAGGACAAATAGCATTAACGTCAGTTCCCAGCAAGTACACTGTATTGGACTGAAGAGTATCTACTGTTCTTGTCAGGTTCCTAAGCAGACTTGAACTAGACATGGCCGTGTGTGTAGGAAGCACAGTTTTTTTGTTCTGAGCAAGCTCACATTTCCGAACACATAGGAAACACAGTAAAGTAGAAGAGTGCTCTTTTCTCAAAAACAGAGTGTGTTTCATGTAAGGCGAGCTAGCATTTGTTTCCCAGACCTAAATGGAGTTGAATCACATGCAGTTTCTGGTCCTATGAGCAAGAGTTGTTTTATGGTAAGGAAAGTCACTATTGTGCTCCCATTGCCCTACACAAGGCAAATAGCACTCGCGTCTTTTCCCAGCAAGTACAGTGTATTGGACTAAATAGGAGCTACTGTTCTTGTCAGTTTACTAAGCAGAGTTGAACTAGATATGGTCCGTGTGTGTAGGAAGCACAGTTCTTTTGTTCTGAGCAAGCTCACTGTTTGGAACCCATAGGAAACACAGTAGAGTAGAAGAGTGCTCTTTTCTCTAAAGCAGAGTGTGTTTCTTGTAAGGCGAGCTAGCGTTTGTTTCCCAGTCCTAAATGGAGTGGAATCACATGCAGTTTCTGGTCCTACGAGCAGGAGTTGTTTTCTGGTAAAGAAAGTCACTATTGCGCTCCCATTGCCATACACAGTGCAAATAGCCCTCGCGTCTGTTCCCAGCAAGTACAGTGTATTGGACTGAAGAGGAGCTACTGTTCTTCTCAGTTTCCTAAGCAGAGTTGAACTAGGTATGGCCCGTGTGTGTAGGAAGCACAGTTCTTTTTTTCGGAGCAAGCTCACTGTTCTGGCCCTATAGGAAACACAGTAGAGTAGAAGAGTGCTCTTTTCTCAAAAGCAGAGTGTGTTTCTTGTAAAGCAAGCTAGAGTTTGTTTCCCAGGCCTAAATAGAGTTGAATCACATGCAGTATCTGGTATTACGAGCAAGAGTTGTTTTCTGGTAAGAAGAGTCTCTATTGCGCTGCCATTGCCATACACAGGACTAATAGCACTGGCGTCTGTTCCCAGCAAGTACAGTATATTGGACTGAATAGGATCTACTGTTCTTGTCAGGTTCCTAAACAGAATTGAACTAGATATGGTCCTGTGTACGAAGCACAGTTCTTTTGTTCTGAGCAAGCTCACTGTTCGGACCCCATAGGAAGCACAGTAGAGTAGAAGAGTGCTCTTTTCTCAAAAGCAGAGTGTGTTTCTTGTAAGGCGAGCTTGCGTTTGTTTCCAGTCCTAAATGGAGTGGAATCACATGCAGTTTCTGGTCCTACGAGCAAGAGTTGTTCTCTGGTAAGGAAAGACACTATTGCGCTCCCATTGCCATACACAGTGCAAATATCAAATGCGTCTGTTCCCAGCAAGTACAGTGTATTGGAATGAAGAGGAGCTACTGTTCTTGTCAGGTTCCTAAGCAGAGTTGAACTAGATATGGCCCATGTGTGTAGGAAGCACAGTTCTTATGTTCTGAGCAAGCTCACTGTTCTGGCCCTATAGGAAACACAGTAGAGTAGAAGAGTGCTCTTTTCTCGAAAGCAGAGTGTGTTTCTTTTAAGGCGAGCTAGCGTTTGTTTCCCAGTCTTAAATGGAGTTGAGTCACATGCAGTTTTTTGTCCTACGAGCAGGAGTTGTTTTCTGGTAAGACGAGTCACTATTGTGCTCCAATTGCCATACACAGTGCAAATAGCACTCGCGTCTGTTCCCCGCAAGTAAAGTGTATTGGACTGAAGAGGAGCTACTGTTCTTGTCAGTTTCCTAAGGCAGAGTTGAACTAGATATGGCCCGTGTGTAGGAAGCACAGTTCTTTTGTTCTGAGCAAGCTCACTGTTCGGACCCCATAGGAAACACAGTAGAGTAGAAGAGTGCTCTTTTCTCAAAAGCAGAGTGTGTTTCATGTAAGGCGAGCTAGCATTTGTTTCCCAGTCCTAAATGGAGATGAATCACATACAGTTTCTGGTCCTACGAGCAAGAGTTGTTTTCTGGTAAGGAATGTCACTATTGTGCTCCCATTGACATACACAGTGCAAATAGCACTCGCGTCTGTTCCCAGCAAGTAGAGTGTATGGGACTGAGGGAGGAGCTACTGTTCTTGTCAGTTTCCTAAGCAGAGTTGAACTAGATATGGCCCGTGTGTGTAGGAAGCACAGTTTTTTTTTCTGAGCAAGCTCACTGTTCGGACCCTATAGGAAACGCAGTAGAGTAGAAGAGTGCTCTTTTCTCAAAAGCAGAGTGTGTTTCTTGTAAGGCGAGCTAGCATTTGTTTCCAAGTCCTAATTTGAGTTGAATCACATGCAGTTTCTAGTTCTACGAGCAAGAGTTGTTTTCTGGTAAGGAAAGTCACTATTGCGCTCCCATTGCATACACAGTTCAAATAGCACTGGCGTCTGTTCCCAGCAAGTGCAGTGTATGGGACGGAAGAGGCGCTATTGTTCTTCTCAGATTTCTAAGCAGAGTTGAACTAGATATGGCCCGTGTGTGTAGGAAGCACAGTTCTTTTTTTCTGAGCAAGCTCACTGTTCTGGCCCTTTGGGAAACACAGTAGAGTAGAAGAGTGCTCTTTTCTCAAAAGCAGAGTGTGTTTCTTGTAAAGCGAGCTAGAGTTTGTTTCCCAGTCCTAAATGGAGTTGAATCACATGCAGTTTCTGGTCCACGAGCAAGAGTTGTTTTCTGGTAAGAAGAGTCACTATTGCGCTGCCATTGCTATACACAGGACAAATAGCACTGGCGTCTGTTCCCAGCAGGTACAGTGTATTGGACTGAAAAGGATCTACTGTTCTTGTCAGGTTCCTAAGTAGACTTGAACTAGATATGGCCGTGTGTGTAGGAAGCACAGTTCTTTTGTTCTGAGCAAGCTCACTGTTCGGACCCTATAGGAAACACAGTAGAGTAGAAGAGTGCTCTTTTATCAAAAGCAGAGTGTGTTTCTAGTAAGGCGAGCTAGCGTTTGTTTCCCAGTCCTAAATGGAGTTGAATCACATGCAGTTTCTGGTCCTATGAGCAAGAGTTGTTTTCTGGTAAGGAAAGTCACATTGCGCTCCCATTGCCATACACAGTGCAAATAGCACTGGCGTCTGTTCCCAGCAAGTACAGTGTATTGGACTGGATAGGTGATACTGTTCTTGTCAGTTTCCTAAGCAGAGTTGAACTAGATATGATCTGTGTTTGTAGGAAGCACAGTTCTTTTGTTCTTTGCAAGCTCACTGTTTGGACCCCATAGGAAACACAGTAGAGCAGAAGAGCGCTCTTTTCTCTAAAGCAGAGTGTGTTACTTGTAAGGCGAGCTAGCGTTTGTTTCACAGTCCAAAATGGAGTTGAATCCCATGCAGTTTCTGGTACTACGAGCAAGAGTTGTTTTCTAGTAAAAAGAGTCACTATTGCGCTGCCATTGCCATACACAGGACAAATAGCACTGGCGTCTGTTCGCAGCAAGTACAGTGTATTGGGCTGAATAGGATCTATTGTTCTTGTCACGTTCCTAAGCAGACTTGAACTAGATATGGCCGTGTGTGTAGGAAGCACAGTTTTTTTGTTCTGAGCAAGCTCACTGTTCGGACCCCATAGGAAACACAGTAGAGTAGAAGAGTGCTTTTTTCTCAAAAGCAGAGTGTGTTTCTTGTAAGGCGAGCTAGCGTTTGTTTCCCAGTCCTAAATGGAGTGGAATCACATGCAGTTTGTGTTCCTACGAGCAAGAGTTGTTTTCTGGTAAGGAAAGGTCTATTGCGCTCTCATTGCCATACACAGTGCAAATAGCCCTCCCACCTGTTCCCAGCAAGTACAGTGTATTGGACTGAAGAGGAGCTACTGTTCTTCTCAGTTTCCTAAGCAGAATTGAACTAAATATGGCCGTGTGTGTAGGAAGCACAGTTCTTTTGTTCTGAGCAAGCTCACTGTTCTGGCCCTATAGGAAACACAGTAGAGTAGAAGAGTGCTCTTTTCTCAAAAGCAGAGTGTGTTTCTTTTAAGGCGAGCTAGCGTTGGTTTCCCAGTCCTAAAAGGAGTTGAGTCACATGCAGTTTTTTGTCCTACGAGCAAGATGTGTTTTCTGGTAAGACGAGTCACTATTGTGCTCCAATTACCATACACAGTGCAAATAGCACTCGCGTCTCTTCCCCGCAAGTACAGTGTATTGGACTGAAGAGGAGCTACTGTTCTTGTCAGTTTCCTAAGCAGAGTTGAACTAGATATGGCCCTTGTGTGTAGGAAGCACAGTTCTTTTGTTCTGAGCAAGCTCACTGTTCGGACCCCATAGGAAACACAGTAGAGTAGAAGAGTGCTCTTTTCTCAAAAGCAGAGTGTGTTTCATGTAAGGCGAGCTAGTATTTGTTTCCCAGACCTAAATGGAGTTGAATCACATGGAGTTTCTGGTCCTACGAACAAGAGTTGTTTTATGGTAAGGAAAGTCACTATTGTGCTCCCATTGCCCTACACAAGGCAAATAGCACTCGCGTCTTTTCCCAGCAAGTACAGTGTATTGGACTGAATAGGAGCTACTGTTCTTGTCAGTTTACTAAGCAGAGTTGAACTAGATATGGTCCGTGTGTGTAGGAAGCACAGTTCTTTTGTTCTGAGCAAGCTCACTGTTCGGACCCCATAGGAATCACAGTAGAGTAGAAGAGTGCTCTTTTCTCTAAAGCAGAGTGTGTTTCTTGTAAGGCGAGCTACCGTTTGTTTCCCAGTCCTAAATGGAGTGGAATCACATGCAGTTTCTGGTCCTACGAGCAAGAGTTTTTTTCTGGTAAAGAAAGTCACTATTGCGCTCCCATTGCCATGCACAGTGCAAATAGCCCTCCCGTCTGTTCCCAGCAAGTACAGTGTATTGGACTGAAGAGGAGCTACTGTTCTTCTCAGTTAATAAGAAGAGTTGAACTAGGTATGGCCCGTGTGTGTAGGATGCACAGTTCTTTTTCTCTGAGCAAGCTCACTGTTCTGGCACTCTAGGAAGCACAGTAGAGTAGAAGAGTGCTCTTTTCTCAAAAGCAGAGTGTGTTTCTTGGAAGTCGAGCTAGCGTTTGTTTCCCAGTCCTAAATGGAGTTGAGTCACATGCAGTTTTTGGTCCTACGAGCAAGAGTTGTTTTCTGGTAAGACGAGTCACTATTGTGCTCCAACTGCCATACACAGTGCAAATACCACTCACGTCTGTTCCCCGCAAGTAAAGTGTATTGGACTGAAGAGGAGATACTGTTCTTGTCAGTTTCCTAAGCAGAGTTGAACTAGATATGGCACGTGTGTGTAGGAAGCATAGTTCTTTTGTTCTGAGCAAGCTCACTGTTCGGACCCCATAGGAAACACAGTAGAGTAGAAGAGTGCTCTTTTCTCAAAAGCAGAGTGTGTTTCTTGTAAGGTGAGCTAGCTTTTGTTTCCCAGTCCTAAATGGAGTTGAAACACTTGCAGTTTCTGGTCCTATGAGCAAGAGTTGTTTTATGGTAAGAAGAGTCACTATTGCGCTGCCATTGCCATACACAGGACAAATAGCACTGGCGTCTGTTCCCAGCAAGTACAGTATATTGGACTGAAGAGGATCCACTGTTCTTGTCAGGTTCCTAAACAGAATTGAACTAGATATGGTCGTGTGTACGAAGCACAGTTCTTTTGTTCTGAGCAAGCTCACTGTTTGGACCACATGGAAGCACAGTAGAGTAGAAGAGTGCTCTTTTCTCAAAAGCAGAGTGTGTTTCTTGTAAGGCGAGCTTGCGTTAGTTTCCATCCTAAATGGAGTGGAATCACATGCAGTTTCTGGTCCTACGAGCAAGAGTTGTTTTCTGGTAAGGAAAGTCACTATTGCGCTCCCATTGCCATACACAGTGCAAATAGCACATGCGTCTTTTCCCAGCAAGTACAGTGTATAGGACTGAAGAGGATCTACTGTTCTTGTCAGGTTCCTAAGCAGAATTGAACTAGATATGGCCGTGTGTGTAGGAAGCACAGTTCTTTTGTTCTGAGCAAGCTCACTGTTCGGACCCCATAGGAAACACAGTAGAGTAGAAGAGTGCTCTTTTCTCAAAAGCAGAGTTTGTTTTTTGTAAGGCAAGCTATCGTTTGTTTCCCAGTCCTAAATGGAGTTGAGTCACATGCAGTTTCTGGTCCTACGAGCAAGAGTTGTTTTCTGGTAAGGAAAGTCACTATTGCGCTCCCATTGCCATACACAGTGCAAATAGCACTCGCGTCTGTTCCGAGCAAGTACAGTGTATCAGACTGAAGAGGAGCTACTGTTCTTGTCAGTTTCCTAAGCAGAGTTGAACTAGATATGGCCCGTGTGTAGGAAGCACAGTTCTTTTGTTCTGAGCAAGCTCACTGTTCTGGCCCTATAGGAAACACAGTAGAGTAGAAGAGTGCTCTTTTATCTAAAGCAGAGTGAGTTTCTTGTAAGTCGAGCTAGCGTTTGTTTCCCAGACCTAAATGGAGTTGAGTCACATGCAGTTTTTTGTCCTACGAGCAAGAGTTGTTTTCTGGTAAGACGAGTCACTATTGTGCTCCAATTGCCATACACAGTGCAAATAGCACTTGCGTCTCTTCCCCGCAAGTACAGTGTATTGGACTGAAGAGGAGCTACTGTTCTTCTCAGTTTCCTAAGCAGAGTTGAACTAGATATGGTCGATGTGTGTAGGAAGCACAGTTCTTTTGTTCTGAGCAAGCTCACTGTATGGACCCCATAGGAAACACAGTAGAGTAGAAGAGTGCTCTTTTCTAAAAAGCAGAGAGTGTTTCTTGTAAGGCGAGCTAGCATTTGTTTCCCAGTCCTAAATGGCGTTGAATCACATGCAGTTTCTGGTCCTACGAGCAAGAGTTGTTTTCTGGTAAGGAAAGTCACTATTGCGATCTCATTGCCATACACAGTGCAAATAGCACTCGCGTCTGTTCCCAGAAAGTACAGTGTATTGGACTGAAGAGGAGCTACTGTTCTTGTCAGTTTCCTAAGCAGAGTTGAACTACATATGGTCCGTGTGTGTAGGAAGCACCGTTCTTTTGTTCTGAGCAAGCTCTCTGTTTGGACCCCATAGGAAACACAGTAGAGTAGAAGAGTGCTCTTTTCTCTAAAGCAGAGTGTGTTTCTTGTAAGGCAAGCTAGCGTTTGTTTCCCAGTCCTAAATGGAGTTGAATCACATGCAGTTTCTGGACCTACAAGCAAGAGTTGTTTTCTGGTAAGGAAAGTTACTATTGCGCTCCCATTGCCATACACAGTGCAAACAGCACTGGCATCTGTTCCCAGCAAGTACAGTGTATCGGACTGAAGAGAAGCTACTGTTCTTCTCAGTTTCCTAAGCAGAGTTAAACTAGATATTGCCCGTGTGTGTAGGAAGCACAGTTCTTTTGTTCTGAGCAAGCTCAATGTTCTGGCCCTATAGGAAACACATTAGAGTAGAATACTGCCCTTTTCTCAAAAGCAGAGTGTGTTTCTTGTAAGGCGAGCTAGAGTTTGTTTCCCAGTCCTAAATGGAGTTGAGTCACATGCAGTTTTTTGTCCTACGAGCAAGAGTTGTTTTCTGGTAAGAAGAGTCACTATTGTGCTCCAAATGCCATACACAGTGCAAATAGCACTCGCGTCTGTTCCCAGCAAGTACAGTGTATTGGACTGAAGAGGAGCTACTGCTCTTGTCAGTTTCCTAAGCAGAGTTGAACTAGATATGTTCCTTGTGTGTTGGAAGAACAGTTCTTTTGTTCTGAGCAAGCTCACTGTTTGGACCCCATAGGAAACACCATAGAGTAGAAGAGTGCTCTTTTCTCAAAAGCAGAGTGTGTTTCTTGTAAGGCGAACTAGCGTTTGTTTCCCAGTCCTAAATGGAGTGGAATCACATGCAGTTTCTGGTTCTACGAGCAAGAGTTGTTTTATGGTAAGAATAGTCACTATTGTGCTGCCATTGCCATACACAGGACAAATAGCACTGGCCTCTATTCCCAGCAAGTAAAGTGTATTGGACTGAAGAGGATCTACTGTTCTTGTCAGGTTCCTAAGCAGAATTGAACTAGATATGGCCGTGTGTGTAGGAAGCACAGTGCTTTTGTTCTGAGCAAGATCACTTTTCGGACCCCTAGGAAACACAGTAGAGTAGAAGAGTGCTCTTTTCTCAAAAGCAGAGTGTGTTTCCTGTAAGGCGAGCTAGCTTTTGTTTCCCAGTCCTAAATGGAGTTGAATCACATGCAATTTTTGGTCCTACGAGCAAGAGTTGTTTTCTGGTAAAGAAAGTAACTATTGTGCTCCCATTGCCATACACAGTGCAAATAGCACTCGCGTCTGTTCCCAGCAAGTACAGTGTAACGGGCTGAAGAGGAGCTACTGTTCTTGTCAGTTTCCTAAGCTGAGTTGAACTAGATAAGGACCGTGTGTGTAGAAAGCACAGTTCTTATGTTCTGAGCAAGCTCACTGTTCTGGCATTATGGGAAACACAGTAGAGTAGAAGAGTGCTCTTTTCTCAAAAGCAGAGTGTGGTTCTTGTAAGGCGAGCTAGCGTTTGTTTTTTAGTCCTAAATGGAGTTGAATCACATGCAGTTTCTGGTCCTACGAACAAGAGTTGTTTTCTGGTAAGGAAAGTCACTATTGCGCTCCCATTGCCATACACAGTGCAAATAGCACTCGCGTCTTTTCCCAGCAAGTACTGAATAGGAGCTACTGTTCTTGTCAGTTTCCTAAGCAGAGTTGAACTACATATGGTCCTTGTGTGTAGGAAGCACAGTACTTTTGTTCTGAGCAAGCTCACTGTTTGGAAGCCATAGGAAACACAGTAGAGTAGAAGAGTGCTCTTTTCTCTAAAGCAGAGTGTGTTTCTGGTAAGGCGAGCTAGCGTTTGTTTCCCAGTCCTAAATGGAGTGGAATCACATGCAGTTTCTGTCCTATGAGCAAGAGTTGTTTTATGGTAAGAATAGTCACTATTGTGCTGCCATTTCCATACACAGGACAAATAGTACTGGCGTCTTTTCACAGCAAGTACAGTGTATTGGACTGAACAGGATCTACTGTTCTTGTCAGGTTCCTAAGCAGAATTGAACTAGATATGGCCGGGTGTGTAGGAAGCACAGTTCTTTTTTTCTGAGCAAGCTCAATGTTCTGGCCCAATAGGAAACACATTAGAGTAGAATACTGCTCTTTTCTCAAAAGCAGAGTGTGTTTCTTATAAGGCGAACTAGAGTTTGTTTCCCAGTCATGAATGGAGTTGAGTTACATGCAGTTTTTTGTCCTACGAGCAAGAGTTGTTTTCTGGTAAGACGAGTCACTTTAGTGCTCCAATTGCCATTCACAGTGCAAATAGCACTCGCATCTGTTCTCAGCAAGTACAGTGTATCAGACTGAAGATGAGCTACTGTTCTTGTCAGTTTCCTAAGCAGAGTTGAACTAGATATGGCCCGTGTGTGTAGGAAGCACAGTTGTTTTGTTCTGAGCAAGCTCACTTTTCTGGCCCTATAGGAAACACAGTAGAGTAGAAGAGTGCTCTTTTCTCTAAAGCAGAGTGTGTTTCTTGTAAGGTGAGCTAGCGTTTGTTTCCCAGTCCTAAATGGAGTTGAATCACATGCAATTTCTGGTCCTACGAGCAAGAGTTGTTTTCTGGTAAGGAAAGTAACTATTGCGCTCCCATTGCCATACACAGTGCAAATAGCACTCGCGTCTGTTCCCAGCAAGTACAGTGTATCGGACTGAAGAGGAGCTACTGTTCTTGTCAGTTTCCTAAGCAGAGTTGAACTAGATAAGGACCGTGTGTGTAGAAAGCACAGTTCTTATGTTCTGAGCAAGCTCACTGTTCTGGCCCTATAGGAAACACAGTAGAGTAGAAGAGTGCTCTTTTCTCAAAAGCAGAGTGTGTTTCTTGTAAGGCGAGCTAGCGTTTGTTTCCTAGTTCTAAGTGGAGTTGAATCACATGCAGTTTCTGGTCCTACGAACAAGAGTTGTTTTCTGGTAAGGAAAGTCACTATTGCGCTCCCATTGCCATACACAGTGCAAATAGCACTCGTGTCTTTTCCCAGCAAGTACAGTGTATTGGACTGAATGGGAGCTACTGTTCTTGTCAGTTTCCTAAGCAGAGTTGAACTACATATTGTCCATGTGTGTAGGAAGCACAGTACTTTTTTCTGAGCAAGCTCACTGTTTGGAAGCCATAGGAAACACAGTAGAGTAGAAGAGTGCTCTTTTCTGTAAAGCAGAGTGTGTTTCTTGTAAGGTGAGCTAGCGTTTGTTTCCCAGTCCTAAATGGAGTGGAATCACATGCAGTTTCTGTCTTACGAGCAAGAGTTGTTTTATGGTAAGAATAGTCACTATTGTGCTGCCATTTCCATACACAGGACAAATAGTACTGGCGTCTGTTCGCAGCAAGTACAGTGTATTGGACTGAACAGGATCTACTGTTCTTGTCAGGTTCCTAAGCAGAATTGAACTAGATATGGTCCGTGTGTGTAGGAAGCACAGTTCTTTTGTTCTGAGCAAGCTCACTGTTCGGACCCAAAAGGAAACACAGTAGAGTAGAAGAGTGCTCTTTTCTCAAAAGCAGAGTGTGATTTTTGTAAGGCAAGCTATCGTTTGTTTCCCAGTCCTAAATGGAGTTGAGTCACATGCAGTTTTTTGTCCTACGAGCAAGAGTTGTTTTCTGGTAAGACGAGTCACTATTGTGCTCCAATTACCATACACAGTGCAAATAGCACTCGCGTCTCTTCCCCGCAAGTACAGTGTATTGGACTGAAGAGGAGCTACTGTTCTTGTCAGTTTCCTAAGCAGAGTTGAACTAGATATGGTCCATGTGTGTAGGAAGCACAGTTCTTTGTTCTGAGCAAGCTCACTGTTTGGACCCCATAGGAAACACAGTAGAGTAGAAGAGTGCTCTTTTCTCAAAAGCAGAGTGTGTTTCTTGTAAGGCCAGCTAGCGTTTGTTTCCTAGTCCTAAATGGAGTTGAATCACATGCAGTTTCAGGTCCTAAGAACAAGAGTTGTTTTCTGGTAAGGAAAGTCACATTGCGCTCCCATTGCCATACACTGTGCAAATAGCACTCGCGTCTGTTCCCAGCAAGTACAGTGTATTGGACTGAAGAGGATCTACTGTTCTTGTCAGGTTCCTAAGCAGAGTTGAACTAGTTATGGCCGTGTGTGTAGGAAGCACAGTTTTTTTTGTTCTGAGCAAGCTCACTGTTCGGACCCCATAGAAAACACAGTAGAGTAGAAGAGTGCTTTTTTCTCAAACGTAGAGTGTGTTTCTTTTAAGACGAGCTAGCTTTTGTTTCCCATTCCTAAATGGAGTGGAATCACATGCAGTTTCTGGTCCTAAGAGCAAGTGTTGTTTTCTGGTAAGGAAAGTCACTATTGTGCTCCCATTGCCATACAGAGTGCAAATAGCCCTCCCGTCTGTTCCCAGCAAGTACAGTGTATTGTACTGAAGAGGAGCTACTGTTCTTGTCAGTTTCCTAAGAAGAGTTGAACTAGATATGGCCCGTGTGTTTAGGAAGCACAGTTCTTTTTTTCTGAGAACGCTCACTGTTCTGGCCCTATAGGAAGCACAGTAGAGTAGAAGAGTGCTCTTTTCTCAAAAGCAGAGTGTGTTTCTTGTAAAGCGAGCTAGAGTTTGTTTCCCAGTCCTAAATGGAGTTGAGTCACATGCAGTTTTTTGTTCTATGAGTAAGAGTTGTTTTCTGGTAAGACGAGTCACTATTGTGCTCCAATTGCCATACACAGTGCAAATAGCACTGGCGTCTGTTCCCAGCAAGTACAGTGTATTTGACTGAAGAGGATCTACTGTTCTTGTCAGTTTCCTAAGCAGAGTTGAACTAGATATGGCCTGTGTGTGGGAAGCACAGTTCTTTTGTTCTGAGCAAGCTCACTGTTCTGGCCCTGTAGGAAACACAGTAGAGTAGAAGAGTGCTCTTTTTCTAAAGCAGAGTGTGTTTCTTGTAAGGCGAGCTAGCATTTGTTTCCCAGTCCTAAACGGCGTTGAATCACATGCAGTTTGTGGTCCTACAAGCAAGAGTTGTTTTCTGGTAAGGAAAGTCACTATTGCGCTCTAATTGCCATACACAGTGTAAATAGCACTCGCGTCTGTTCCCAGCAAGTACAGTGTATTGGACTGAAGAGGAGCTACTGTTCTTCTCAGTTTCCTATGCAGAGTTGAACTAGATATGGCCCAAGTGTAGGAAGCACAGTTCTTTTGTTCTGAGCAAGCTCACTGTTCTGGCCATATAGGAAACACAGTAGAGTAGAAGAGTGCTCTTTTCTCTAATGCAGAGTGTGTTTCTTGTAAGGCGAGCTAGTGTTTGTTTCCCAGTCCTAAATGGAGTTGAATCACATGAAGTTTCTGGTCCTACGAGCAAGAGTTGTTTTATGGTAAGAAGAGTAACTATTGTGCTGCCATTGCCATACACAGGACAAATAGCACTGGCGTCTGTTCCCAGCAAGTACAGTGTATTGGACTGAAGAGGATCTACTGTTCTTGTCAGTTTCCTAAGCAGACTTGAACTAGATATGGCCGTGTGTGTAGGAAGCACAGTTCGTTTGTTCTGAGCAAACTCACTGTTCGGACCCCATAGGAAACACAGTAGAGTAGATGAGTGCTCTTTTCTCAAAAGCAGAGTGTGTTTCTTGTAAGGCTAGCTAGCGTTTGTTTCCCAGTCCTAAATGTTGTTGAATCACATGGAGTTTCTGGTCCTACAAGCAAGAGTTGTTTTCTGGTATGGAAAGTCACTATTGCGCTCCCATTGCCATACACAGTGCAAATAGCACTCGCGTCTGTTCCCAGGAAGTACAGTGTATCGGACTGAAGAGGAGCAACTGTTCTCGTCAGTTTCCTAAGCAGAGTTGAACTAGTTATGGCCCGTGTGTGTAGGAAGCACAGTTCTTATGTTCTGAGCAAGCTCACTGTTCTGGCCCTATAGGAAACACAGTAGAGTAGAAGAGTGCTCTTTTCTCTAAAGCAGAGTGTGTTTCTTGTAAGGCAAGCTAGCGTTTGTTTCCTAGTCCTAAATGGAGTTGAATCACAAGTAGTTTCAGGTCCTACGAACAAGAGTTGTTTTCTGGTAAGGAAAGTCACATTGCGCTCCCATTGCCATACACTTTGCAAATATCACTCGCTTCTGTTCCCAGCAAGTACAGTGTATTGGACTGAAGAGGATCTACTGTTCTTGTCAGGTTCCTAAGCAGACTTGAACTAGATATGGCCGTGTGTGTAGGAAGCACAGTTTTTTTGTTTTGAGCAAGCTCACTGTTCTGGCCCTATAGGAAGCACAGTAGAGTAGAAGAGTGCTCTTTTCTCAAAAGCAGAGTGTGTTTCTTGTAAAGCGAGATAGACTTTGTTTCCCAGTCCTAAGTGGAGTTGAGTCACATGCAGTTTTTTGTTCTATGAGCAAGAGTTGTTTTCTGGTAAGACGAGTCACTATTGTGCTCCAAATGCCATACACAGTGCAAATAGCTCTGGCGTCTGTTCCCAGCAAGTACAGTGTATTGGACTGAAGAGGATCTACTGTTCTTGTCAGTTATCTAAGCAGAGTTGAACTAGATATGGCCCGTGTAGGAAGAACAGTTCTTTTGTTCTGAGCAAGCTCACTGTTCTGGCCCTGTAGGAAACACAGTAGAGTAGAAGAGTGCTCTTTTTCTAAAGCAGAGTGTGTTTCTTGTAAGGCGAGCTAGCATTTGTTTCCCAGTCCTAAATGGCGTTGAATCACATGCAGTTTGTGGTCCTACAAGCAAGAGTTGTTTTCTGGTAAGGAAAGTCACTATTGCGCTCTCATTGCCATACACAGTGTAAATGGCACTCGCGTCTGTTCCCAGCAAGTACAGTGTATTGGACTGAAGAGGAGCTACTGTTCTTGTCAGTTTCCTAAGCAGAGTTGAACTACATATGGTCCGTGTGTGTAGGAACCACAGTTCTTTTGTTATGAGCAAGCTCACTGTTTGGACCCCATAGGAAACACAGTAGAGTAGAAGAGTGCTCTTTTCTCTAAAGCAGTGTGTTTCTTGTAAGGTGAGTTAGCGTTTGTTTCCCAGTCCTAAATGGAGTTGAATCCCATGCAGTTTCTGGTCCTACGAGCAAGAGTTGTTTTCTGGTAAGGAAAGTCACTATTGCGTTCCCATTGCCATACACAGTGCAAATAGCACATGTGTCTGTTCCCAGCAAGTACAGTGTATTGGACTGAAGAGGAGCTACTGTTCTTCTCAGTTTCCTAAGCAGAGTTGAACTAGATATGGCCCGTGTGTCTAGGAAGCACAGTTCATTTATTCTGAGCAAGCTAACTGTTCTGGCCCTATAGGAAACAGAGTAGAGTAGAAGAGTGCTCTTTTCTCAAAAGTAGAATGTGTTTCTTGTAAGGTGAGCTAGAGTTTGTTTCCCAGTCCTAAATGGAGTTGAATCACAGACAGTTTTTGGTCCTACGAGCAAGAGTTGTTTTCTGGTAAGAAGAGTCACTATTGCGCTCCAAATGTCATACACAGTACAAATAGCACTCGTGTCTGTTCCCAGCAAGTACAGTGTATTGGACTGAATAGGAGCTACTGTTCTTGTCAGTTTCCTAAGCAGAATTGAACTAGATATGGCCGTGTTTGTAGGAAGCACAGTTCTTTTGTTCTGAGCAAGCTCACTGTTCGGACCCCTTAGGAAACAAAGTAGAGTAGAAGAGTGCTCTTTTCCCAAAAGCAGAGTGTGTTTCTTGTAAGGCGAGCTACCGTTTGTTTCCCAGTCTTAAATGGATTTGAATCACATGCAGTTTCTGGTCCTACGAGCAAGAGTTGTTTTCTGGTAAGGAAAGTCACTATTGTGCTCACACTGCCATACACAGTGCAAATAGCACTCCCGTCTGTTCCCAGCAAGTACAGTGTATCAGACTGAAGAGGAGCTACTGTTCTTGTCAGTTTCCTATGCAGAGTTGAACTAGATAAGGCCCGTGTGTGTAGGAAGCACAGTTCTTATGTTCTGAGCATGCTCACTGTTCTGGCCCTATAGGAAACACAGTAGAGTAGAAAAGTGCTCTTTTCTCAAAAGCAGAGTGTGTTTCTTGTAAGGCGAGCTAGCGTTTGTTCCCTAGTCCTAAAAGGAGTTGAATCGCATGCAGTTTCTGGTCCTACGAACAAGAGTTTTTTTTCTGGTAAGGAAAGTCACTATTTCGCTCCCATTGCCATACACAAGGCAAATAGCACTCGCGTCTTTTCCCAGCAAGTACAGTGTATCGGACTGAAGAGGATCTACTGTTCTTGTCAGGTTCCTAAGCAGAATTGATCTAGATATTGCCGTGTGTGTAGGAAGCACAGTTCTTTTGTTCTGAGCAAGCTCACTGTTCAGACCCCATAGGAAACACAGTAGAGTAGAAGAGTGCTCTTTTCTCAAAAGCAGAGTGTGTTTCTTGTAAGGCGAGCTAGCGTTTGTTTCCCAGTCCTAAATGGAGTTGAATCACATGCAGTTTGTGTTCCTAGGAGCAAGAGTTGTTTTCTGCTAAGGGAAGTCACTATTGCGCTCTCATTGCCATACACAGTGCAAATAGCACTCGCGTCTGTTCCCAGCAAGTACAGTGTATTGGACTGAAGAGGAGCTACTGTTCTTGTCAGTTTCCTAAGCAGAGTTGAACTAGTTATGGCCCGTGTGTAGGAAGCACAGTTCTTTTGTTCTGAGCAAGTTCACTGTTCTGGCCTTATAGGAAACACAGTAGAGTAGAAGATTGCTCTTTTCTCAAAAGCAGAGTGTGTTTATTGAAAGGCGAGCTAGTGTTTGTTTCCCAGTCAGAAATGGAATTGAATCCCGTACAGTTTCTGGTCCTACGAGCAAGAGATTTTTCTGGTAAGAAGAGTCACTATTGCGCTCCCATTGCCATACACAGTGCAAATAGCACTGGCATCTGTTCCGTGCATGTACAGAGTATTGGACTGAAGAGGAGATGCTGTTCTTGTCAGTTTCCTAAGCAGAGTTGAACTAGATATGGCCTCTGTGTTTAGGAAGCACAGTTATTATGTTCTGAGCAAGTTCACTGTTCTGGCCGTATAGGAAACACAGTAGAGTAGAAGAGTGCTCTTTTCTCAAAAGCAGAGTGTCTTTCTTGTGAGCAGAGCTAGCGTTTGTTTCCCAGTCCTAAATGGAGTTGAGTCACATGCAGTTTGTGGTCCTAAGAGCAAGAGTTGTTTTCTGGTAAGAAGAGTCACTATTGCGCTCCCATTGCCATACAGAGTACAAATAGCACTCCCGTCTGTTCCCAGCAAGTACAGTGTATTAGACTGAAGAGGAGCTACTGTTCTTCTCAGTTTCCTAAGCAGAGTTGAACTAGATATGGCCCGTGTGTCTAGGAAGCACAGTTCATTTGTTCTGAGCAAGCTAACTGTTCTGGCCTTATAGGAAACACAGTAGAGTAGAAGAGTGCTCTTTTCTCAAAAGCAGAGTGTGTTTCTTGTAAGGTGAGCTAGAGTTTGTTTCCCAGTCCTAAATGGAGTTGAGTTACATGCAGTTTCTGGTCCTACAAGCAAGAGTTGTTTTCTGGTAAGGAAAGTTACTATTGCGCTCCCATTGCCATACACAGTGCAAACAACACTGGCATCTGTTCCCAGCAAGTACAGTGTATCGGACTGAAGAGAAGCTACTGTTCTTCTCAGTTTCCTAAGCAGAGTTAAACTAGATATTGCCCGTGTGTGTAGGAAGCACAGTTCTTTTGTTCTGAGCAAGCTCAATGTTCTGGCCCTATAGGAAACACATTAGAGTAGAATACTGCTCTTTTCTCAAAAGCAGAGTGTGTTTCTTGTAAGGCGAGCTAGAGTTTGTTTCCCAGTCCTAAATGGAGTTGAGTCACATGCAGTTTTTTGTCCTACGAGCAAGAGTTGTTTTCTGGTAAGACGAGTCACTATTGTGCTCAAATTGCCATTCACAGTGCAAATAGCACTCGCATCTGTTTTCAGCAAGTACAGTGTATTGGACTGAAGAGGAGCTACTGTTCTTGTCAGTTTCCTAAGCAGAGTTGAACTAGATATGGCCCGTGTGTGTAGGAAGCACAGTTCTTTGGTTCTGAGCAAGCTCACTGTTCGGACCCCAAAGGAAACACAGTAGAGTAGAAGAGTGCTCTTTTCTCTAAAGCAGAGTGTGTTTCTTGTAAGGCGAGCTCGCGTTTGTTTCCCAGTCCTAAATGGAGTTGAGTCACAGACAGTTTTTGGTCGTACGAGCAAGAGTTGTTTTCTGGTAAGAAGAGTCACTATTGTGCTCCAAATGCCATACACAGTGCAAATAGCAATCGCGTCTGTTCCCAGCAAGTACAGTGTATTGGACTGAAGAGGAGCTACTGCTCTTGTCAGTTTCCTAAGCAGAGTTGAACTAGATATGTTCCTTGTGTGTAGGAAGAACATTTCTTTTGTTCTGAGCAAGCTCACTGTTTGGACCCCATAGGAAACACCATAGAGTAGAAGAGTGCTCTTTTCTCAAAAGCAGAGTGTGTTTCTTGTAAGGCGAACTAGCGTTTGTTTCCCAGTCCTAAATGGAGTGGAATCACATGCAGTTTCTGGTTCTACGAGCAAGAGTTGTTTTATGGTAAGAATAGTCACTATTGTGCTGCCATTGCCATACACAGGACAAATAGCACTGGCCTCTATTCCCAGCAAGTAAAGTGTATTGGACTGAAGAGGATCTACTGTTCTTGTCAGGTTCCTAAGCAGAATTGAACTAGATATGGCCGTGTGTGTAGGAAGCACAGTGCTTTTGTTCTGAGCAAGATCACTTTTCGGACCCCTAGGAAACACAGTAGAGTAGAAGAGTGCTCTTTTCTCAAAAGCAGAGTGTGTTTCTTGTAAGGCGAGCTAGCTTTTGTTTCCCAGTCCTAAATGGAGTTGAATCACATGCAATTTTTGGTCCTACGAGCAAGAGTTGTTTTCTGGTAAAGAAAGTAACTATTGCACTCCCATTGCCATACACAGTGCAAATAGCACTCGCGTCTGTTCCCAGCAAGTACAGTGTAACGGGCTGAAGAGGAGCTACTGTTCTTGTCAGTTTCCTAAGCTGAGTTGAACTAGATAAGGACCGTGTGTGTAGAAAGCACAGTTCTTATGTTCTGAGCAAGCTCACTGTTCTGGCATTATGGGAAACACAGTAGAGTAGAAGAGTGCTCTTTTCTCAAAAGCAGAGTGTGGTTCTTGTAAGGCGAGCTAGCGTTTGTTTTTTAGTCCTAAATGGAGTTGAATCACATGCAGTTTCTGGTCCTACGAACAAGAGTTGTTTTCTGGTAAGGAAAGTCACTATTGCGCTCCCATTGCCATACACAGTGCAAATAGCACTCGCGTCTTTTCCCAGCAAGTACTGAATAGGAGCTACTGTTCTTGTCAGTTTCCTAAGCAGAGTTGAACTACATATGGTCCTTGTGTGTAGGAAGCACAGTACTTTTGTTCTGAGCAAGCTCACTGTTTGGAAGCCATAGGAAACACAGTAGAGTAGAAGAGTGCTCTTTTCTCTAAAGCAGAGTGTGTTTCTGGTAAGGCGAGCTAGCGTTTGTTTCCCAGTCCTAAATGGAGTGGAATCACATGCAGTTTCTGTCCTATGAGCAAGAGTTGTTTTATGGTAAGAATAGTCACTATTGTGCTGCCATTTCCATACACAGGACAAATAGTACTGGCGTCTTTTCACAGCAAGTACAGTGTATTGGACTGAACAGGATCTACTGTTCTTGTCAGGTTCCTAAGCAGAATTGAACTAGATATGGCCGGGTGTGTAGGATGCACAGTTCTTTTTTTCTGAGCAAGCTCAATGTTCTGGCCCAATAGGAAGCACATTAGAGTAGAAGAGTGCTCTTTTCTCAAAAGCAGAGTGTGTTTCTTATAAGGCGAACTAGAGTTTGTTTCCCAGTCATAAATGGAGTTGAGTCACATGCAGTTTTTTGTCCTACGAGCAAGAGTTGTTTTCTGGTAAGACGAGTCACTTTAGTGCTCCAATTGCCATTCACAGTGCAAATAGCACTCGCATCTGTTCTCAGCAAGTACAGTGTATCAGACTGAAGATGAGCTACTGTTCTTGTCAGTTTCCTAAGCAGAGTTGAACTAGATATGGCCCGTGTGTGTAGGAAGCACAGTTGTTTTGTTCTGAGCAAGCTCACTTTTCTGGCCCTATAGGAAACACAGTAGAGTAGAAGAGTGCTCTTTTCTCTAAAGCAGAGTGTGTTTCTTGTAAGGTGAGCTAGCGTTTGTTTCCCAGTCCTAAATGGAGTTGAATCACATGCAATTTCTGGTCCTACGAGCAAGAGTTGTTTTCTGGTAAGGAAAGTAACTATTGCGCTCCCATTGCCATACACAGTGCAAATAGCACTCGCGTCTGTTCCCAGCAAGTACAGTGTATCGGACTGAAGAGGAGCTACTGTTCTTGTCAGTTTCCTAAGCAGAGTTGAACTAGATAAGGACCGTGTGTGTAGAAAGCACAGTTCTTATGTTCTGAGCAAGCTCACTGTTCTGGCCCTATAGGAAACACAGTAGAGTAGAAGAGTGCTCTTTTCTCAAAAGCAGAGTGTGTTTCTTGTAAGGCGAGCTAGCGTTTGTTTCCTAGTTCTAAGTGGAGTTGAATCACATGCAGTTTCTGGTCTTACGAACAAGAGTTGTTTTCTGGTAAGGAAAGTCACTATTGCGCTCCCATTGCCATACACAGTGCAAATAGCACTCGTGTCTTTTCCCAGCAAGTACAGTGTATTGGACTGAATGGGAGCTACTGTTCTTGTCAGTTTCCTAAGCAGAGTTGAACTACATATGGTCCTTGTGTGTAGGAAGCACAGTACTTTTGTTCTGAGCAAGCTCACTGTTTGGAAGCCATAGGAAACACAGTAGAGTAGAAGAGTGCTCTTTTCTCTAAAGCAGAGTGTGTTTCTTGTAAGGTGAGCTAGCGTTTGTTTCCCAGTCCTAAATGGAGTGGAATCACATGCAGTTTCTGTCTTACGAGCAAGAGTTGTTTTATGGTAAGAAGAGTCACTATTGTGCTGCCATTGCCATACACAGGACAAATAGTACTGGCGTCTGTTCGCAGCAAGTACAGTGTATTGGACTGAACAGGATCTACTGTTCTTGTCAGGTTCCTAAGCAGAATTGAACTAGATATGGTCCATGTGTGTAGGAAGCACAGTTCTTTTGTTCTGAGCAAGCTCACTGTTCGGACCCAAAAGGAAACACAGTAGAGTAGAAGAGTGCTCTTTTCTCAAAAGCAGAGTGTGATTTTTGTAAGGCAAGCTATCATTTGTTTCCCAGTCCTAAATGGAGTTGAGTCACATGCAGTTTTTTGTCCTACGAGCAAGAGTTGTTTTCTGGTAAGACGAGTCACTATTGTGCTCCAATTACCATACACAGTGCAAATAGCACTCGCGTCTCTTCCCCGCAAGTACAGTGTATTGGACTGAAGAGGAGCTACTGTTCTTGTCAGTTTCCTAAGCAGAGTTGAACTAGATATGGTCGATATGTGTAGGAAGCACAGTTCTTTGTTCTGAGCAAGCTCACTGTTTGGACCCCATAGGAAACACAGTAGAGTAGAAGAGTGCTCTTTTCTCAGAAGCAGAGTGTGTTTCTTGTAAGGCGAGCTAGCATTTGTTTCCCAGTCCTAAATGGCGTTGAATCACATGCAGTTTGTGTTCCTACGAGCAAGAGTAATTTCTGGTAAGGAGAGTCACTATTGCGCTGTCATTGCCATACACAGTGCAAATAGCACTCGCGTCTGTTTCCAGCAAGTACAGTGTATCGGACTGAAGAGGAGCTACTGTTCTTATCAGTTTTCTAAGTAGAGTTGAACTAGATATGGTCCGTGTGTGTAGGAAGCACAGTTCTTTGTTCTGAGCAAGCTCACTGTTTGGACCCCATAGGAAACACAGTAGAGTAGAAGAGTGCTCTTTTCTCAAAAGCAGAGTGTGTTTCTTGTAAGGCAAGCTAGCATTTGTTTCCCAGTCCTAAATGGCGTTGAATCACATGCAGTGTGTGGTCCTACGAGCAAGAGTTGTATTCTGGTAAGGAAAGCCACTATTGCGCTCTCATTGCCATACACAGTGCAAATAGCACTCCCGTCTGTTCCCAGCAAGTACAGTGTATAGGACTGAAGAGGAGCTACTGTTCTTGTCAGTCTCCTAAGCAGAGTTGAACTAGATATGGCCCGTGTGTCTAGGAAGCACAGTTCATTTGTTCTGAGCAAGCTCACTGTTCTGGCCCTATAGGAAACACAGTAGAGTAGAAGAGTGCCCTTTTCTCAAAAGCAGAGTGTGTTTCTTGTAAGGCGAGCTAGCGTTTGTTTCCCAGTCCTAAATGGAGTTGAGTCACATGTAGTTTTTTGTCCTATGAGCAAGAGTTGTTTTCTGGTAAGACGAGTCACTATTGAGCTCCAATTCCCGTACACAATGCAAGTAGCACTCGCGTCTGCTCTCAGCAAGTACAGTGTATCAGACTGAAGAGGAGCTACTGTTCTTGTCAGTTTCCTAAGCAGAGTTGAACTAGATATGGCCCGTTTGTGTAGGAAGCACAGTTATTATGTTCTGAGCAAGCTCAATGTTCTGGCCCTATAGGTAACACAGTAGAGTAGAAGAGTGCTCTTTTCTCTAAAGCAGAGTGTGTTTCTTGTAAGGCGAGCTCGCGTTTGTTTCCCAGTCCTAAATGGAGTTGAGTCACAGGCAGTTTTTGGTCCTACGAGCAAGAGTTGTTTTCTGGTAAGAAGAGTCACTATTGCGCTCCAAATGCCATACACAGTGCAAATAGCACTCGCGTCTGTTCCCAGCAAGCACAGTGTATCGGACTGAATAGGAGCTACTGTTCTTGTCAGTTTCCTAAGCAGAGTTGAACTACATATGGTCCTTGTGTGTAGGAAGAACATTTCTTTTGTTCTGAGCAAGCTCACTGTTTGGACCCCATAGGAAACACCATAGAGTAGAAGAGTGCTCTTTTCTCAAAAGCAGAGTGTGTTTCTTGTAAGGCGAACTAGCGTTTGTTTCCCAGTCCTAAATGGAGTGGAATCACATGCAGTTTCTGGTTCTACGAGCAAGAGTTGTTTTATGGTAAGAATAGTCACTATTGTGCTGCCATTGCCATACACAGGACAAATAGCACTGGCCTCTATTCCCAGCAAGTAAAGTGTATTGGACTGAAGAGGATCTACTGTTCTTGTCAGGTTCCTAAGCAGAATTGAACTAGATATGGCCGTGTGTGTAGGAAGCACAGTGCTTTTGTTCTGAGCAAGATCACTTTTCGGACCCCTAGGAAACACAGTAGAGTAGAAGAGTGCTCTTTTCTCAAAAGCAGAGTGTGTTTCTTGTAAGGCGAGCTAGCTTTTGTTTCCCAGTCCTAAATGGAGTTGAATCACATGCAATTTTTGGTCCTACGAGCAAGAGTTGTTTTCTGGTAAAGAAAGTAACTATTGCACTCCCATTGCCATACACAGTGCAAATAGCACTCGCGTCTGTTCCCAGCAAGTACAGTGTAACGGGCTGAAGAGGAGCTACTGTTCTTGTCAGTTTCCTAAGCTGAGTTGAACTAGATAAGGACCGTGTGTGTAGAAAGCACAGTTCTTATGTTCTGAGCAAGCTCACTGTTCTGGCATTATGGGAAACACAGTAGAGTAGAAGAGTGCTCTTTTCTCAAAAGCAGAGTGTGGTTCTTGTAAGGCGAGCTAGCGTTTGTTTTTTAGTCCTAAATGGAGTTGAATCACATGCAGTTTCTGGTCCTACGAACAAGAGTTGTTTTCTGGTAAGGAAAGTCACTATTGCGCTCCCATTGCCATACACAGTGCAAATAGCACTCGCGTCTTTTCCCAGCAAGTACTGAATAGGAGCTACTGTTCTTGTCAGTTTCCTAAGCAGAGTTGAACTACATATGGTCCTTGTGTGTAGGAAGCACAGTACTTTTGTTCTGAGCAAGCTCACTGTTTGGAAGCCATAGGAAACACAGTAGAGTAGAAGAGTGCTCTTTTCTCTAAAGCAGAGTGTGTTTCTGGTAAGGCGAGCTAGCGTTTGTTTCCCAGTCCTAAATGGAGTGGAATCACATGCAGTTTCTGTCCTATGAGCAAGAGTTGTTTTATGGTAAGAATAGTCACTATTGTGCTGCCATTTCCATACACAGGACAAATAGTACTGGCGTCTTTTCACAGCAAGTACAGTGTATTGGACTGAACAGGATCTACTGTTCTTGTCAGGTTCCTAAGCAGAATTGAACTAGATATGGCCGGGTGTGTAGGAAGCACAGTTCTTTTTTTCTGAGCAAGCTCAATGTTCTGGCCCAATAGGAAGCACATTAGAGTAGAAGAGTGCTCTTTTCTCAAAAGCAGAGTGTGTTTCTTATAAGGCGAACTAGAGTTTGTTTCCCAGTCATAAATGGAGTTGAGTCACATGCAGTTTTTTGTCCTACGAGCAAGAGTTGTTTTCTGGTAAGACGAGTCACTTTAGTGCTCCAATTGCCATTCACAGTGCAAATAGCACTCGCATCTGTTCTCAGCAAGTACAGTGTATCAGACTGAAGATGAGCTACTGTTCTTGTCAGTTTCCTAAGCAGAGTTGAACTAGATATGGCCCGTGTGTGTAGGAAGCACAGTTGTTTTGTTCTGAGCAAGCTCACTTTTCTGGCCCTATAGGAAACACAGTAGAGTAGAAGAGTGCTCTTTTCTCTAAAGCAGAGTGTGTTTCTTGTAAGGTGAGCTAGCGTTTGTTTCCCAGTCCTAAATGGAGTTGAATCACATGCAATTTCTGGTCCTACGAGCAAGAGTTGTTTTCTGGTAAGGAAAGTAACTATTGCGCTCCCATTGCCATACACAGTGCAAATAGCACTCGCGTCTGTTCCCAGCAAGTACAGTGTATCGGACTGAAGAGGAGCTACTGTTCTTGTCAGTTTCCTAAGCAGAGTTGAACTAGATAAGGACCGTGTGTGTAGAAAGCACAGTTCTTATGTTCTGAGCAAGCTCACTGTTCTGGCCCTATAGGAAACACAGTAGAGTAGAAGAGTGCTCTTTTCTCAAAAGCAGAGTGTGTTTCTTGTAAGGCGAGCTAGCGTTTGTTTCCTAGTTCTAAGTGGAGTTGAATCACATGCAGTTTCTGGTCTTACGAACAAGAGTTGTTTTCTGGTAAGGAAAGTCACTATTGCGCTCCCATTGCCATACACAGTGCAAATAGCACTCGTGTCTTTTCCCAGCAAGTACAGTGTATTGGACTGAATGGGAGCTACTGTTCTTGTCAGTTTCCTAAGCAGAGTTGAACTACATATGGTCCTTGTGTGTAGGAAGCACAGTACTTTTGTTCTGAGCAAGCTCACTGTTTGGAAGCCATAGGAAACACAGTAGAGTAGAAGAGTGCTCTTTTCTCTAAAGCAGAGTGTGTTTCTTGTAAGGTGAGCTAGCGTTTGTTTCCCAGTCCTAAATGGAGTGGAATCACATGCAGTTTCTGTCTTACGAGCAAGAGTTGTTTTATGGTAAGAAGAGTCACTATTGTGCTGCCATTGCCATACACAGGACAAATAGTACTGGCGTCTGTTCGCAGCAAGTACAGTGTATTGGACTGAACAGGATCTACTGTTCTTGTCAGGTTCCTAAGCAGAATTGAACTAGATATGGTCCATGTGTGTAGGAAGCACAGTTCTTTTGTTCTGAGCAAGCTCACTGTTCGGACCCAAAAGGAAACACAGTAGAGTAGAAGAGTGCTCTTTTCTCAAAAGCAGAGTGTGATTTTTGTAAGGCAAGCTATCATTTGTTTCCCAGTCCTAAATGGAGTTGAGTCACATGCAGTTTTTTGTCCTACGAGCAAGAGTTGTTTTCTGGTAAGACGAGTCACTATTGTGCTCCAATTACCATACACAGTGCAAATAGCACTCGCGTCTCTTCCCCGCAAGTACAGTGTATTGGACTGAAGAGGAGCTACTGTTCTTGTCAGTTTCCTAAGCAGAGTTGAACTAGATATGGTCGATATGTGTAGGAAGCACAGTTCTTTGTTCTGAGCAAGCTCACTGTTTGGACCCCATAGGAAACACAGTAGAGTAGAAGAGTGCTCTTTTCTCAGAAGCAGAGTGTGTTTCTTGTAAGGCGAGCTAGCATTTGTTTCCCAGTCCTAAATGGCGTTGAATCACATGCAGTTTGTGTTCCTACGAGCAAGAGTAATTTCTGGTAAGGAGAGTCACTATTGCGCTGTCATTGCCATACACAGTGCAAATAGCACTCGCGTCTGTTTCCAGCAAGTACAGTGTATCGGACTGAAGAGGAGCTACTGTTCTTATCAGTTTTCTAAGTAGAGTTGAACTAGATATGGTCCGTGTGTGTAGGAAGCACAGTTCTTTGTTCTGAGCAAGCTCACTGTTTGGACCCCATAGGAAACACAGTAGAGTAGAAGAGTGCTCTTTTCTCAAAAGCAGAGTGTGTTTCTTGTAAGGCAAGCTAGCATTTGTTTCCCAGTCCTAAATGGCGTTGAATCACATGCAGTGTGTGGTCCTACGAGCAAGAGTTGTATTCTGGTAAGGAAAGCCACTATTGCGCTCTCATTGCCATACACAGTGCAAATAGCACTCCCGTCTGTTCCCAGCAAGTACAGTGTATAGGACTGAAGAGGAGCTACTGTTCTTGTCAGTCTCCTAAGCAGAGTTGAACTAGATATGGCCCGTGTGTCTAGGAAGCACAGTTCATTTGTTCTGAGCAAGCTCACTGTTCTGGCCCTATAGGAAACACAGTAGAGTAGAAGAGTGCCCTTTTCTCAAAAGCAGAGTGTGTTTCTTGTAAGGCGAGCTAGCGTTTGTTTCCCAGTCCTAAATGGAGTTGAGTCACATGTAGTTTTTTGTCCTATGAGCAAGAGTTGTTTTCTGGTAAGACGAGTCACTATTGAGCTCCAATTCCCGTACACAATGCAAGTAGCACTCGCGTCTGCTCTCAGCAAGTACAGTGTATCAGACTGAAGAGGAGCTACTGTTCTTGTCAGTTTCCTAAGCAGAGTTGAACTAGATATGGCCCGTTTGTGTAGGAAGCACAGTTATTATGTTCTGAGCAAGCTCAATGTTCTGGCCCTATAGGTAACACAGTAGAGTAGAAGAGTGCTCTTTTCTCTAAAGCAGAGTGTGTTTCTTGTAAGGCGAGCTCGCGTTTGTTTCCCAGTCCTAAATGGAGTTGAGTCACAGGCAGTTTTTGGTCCTACGAGCAAGAGTTGTTTTCTGGTAAGAAGAGTCACTATTGCGCTCCAAATGCCATACACAGTGCAAATAGCACTCGCGTCTGTTCCCAGCAAGCACAGTGTATCGGACTGAATAGGAGCTACTGTTCTTGTCAGTTTCCTAAGCAGAGTTGAACTACATATGGTCCTTGTGTGTAGGAAGCACAGTTCTTATGTTCTGAGCAAGCTCACTGTTTGGACCCCATAGGAAACACAGTAGAGTAGAAGAGTGCTCTTTTCTCTAAAGCAGAGTGTGTTTCTTGTAAGGCGAGCTAGCATTTGTTTCCCAGTCCTAAATGGAGTGGAATCACATGCAGTTTCTGTCCTACGAGCAAGAGTTGTTTTATGGTAAGAATAGTCACTATTGTGCTGCCATTGCCATACACAGGACAAATAGCACTGGCGTCTGTACACAGCAAGTACAGTGTATAGGACTGAAGAGGATCTACTGTTCTTGTCAGGTTCCTAAGCAGAATTGAACTAGATATGGCCGTGTGTGTAGGAAGCACAGTTCTTTTGTTCTGAGCAAGCTCACTGTTTGGACCCCATAGGAAACACAGTAGACTAGAAGAGTGCTCTTTTCTCAAAAGCAGAGTTTGTTTTTTGTAAGGCAAGCTATCGTTTGTTTCCCAGTCCTAAATGGAGTTGAGTCACATGCAGTTTCTGGTCCTACGAGCAAGAATTGTTTTCTGGTATGGAAAGTCACTATTGTGCTCCCTTTGCCATACACAGTGCAAATAGCACTCACGTCTGTTTCCAGCAAGCACAGTGTATTGGACTGAATAGGAGCTACTGTTCTTGTCAGTTTCCTAAGCAGAGTTGAACTACATATGGTCCTTGTGTGTAGGAAGCACAGTTCTTATGTTCTGAGCAAGGTCACTGTTTGGACCCCATAGGAAACACAGTAGAGTAGAAGAGTGCTCTTTTCTCTAAAGCACAGTGTGTTTCTTGTAAGGCGAGCTAGCATTTGTTTCCCAGTCCTAAATGGAGTGGAATCACATGCAGTTTCTGTCCTATGAGCAAGAGTTGTTTTATGGTAAGAATAGTCACTATTGTGCTGCCATTGCCATACACAGGACAAATAGCACTGGCGTCTGTTCGCAGCAAGTACAGTGTATAGGACTGAAGAGGATCTACTGTTCTTGTCAGGTTCCTAAGCAGAATTGAACTAGATATGGTCGTGTGTGTAGGAAGCACAGTTCTTTTGTTCTGAGCAAGCTCACTGTTCGGACCCCATAGGAAACACAGTAGAGTAGAAGAGTGCTCTTTTCTCAAAAGCAGAGTGTGTTTTTTGTAAGGCAAGCTATCATTTGTTTCCCAGTCCTAAATGGAATTGAGTCACATGCAATTACTGGTCCTACGAGCAAGAGTTGTTTTCTGTTAAGGAAAGTCACTATTGTGCTCCCTTTGCCATACACAGTGCAAATAGCACTCGCGTATGTTCCCAGCAAGTACAGTGTATCGGACTGAAGAGGTGTTACTGTTCTTGTCAGTTTCCTAAGAAGAGTTGAACTAGATATGGTCCATGTGTGTAGGAAGCACAGTTCTTTGTTCTGAGCAAGCTCACTGTTTGGACCCAATAGGAAACACAGTAGAGAAGAAGAGTGCTCTTTTCTCAAAAGCAGAGAGTGTTTCATGTAAGGCGAGCTAGCATTTGTTTCCCAGTCCTAAACGGAGTAGAATCACATGCAGTTTCTGGTCCTACGAGCAAGAGTTGTTTTCTGGTAAGGAAAGTCACTATTGCGCTCCCATTGCCATACACAGTGCAAATAGCACTCGCGTCTGTTCCCAGCAAGTACAGTGTATCGGACTGAAGAGAATCTACTGTTCTTGTCAGTCTCCTAAGCAGAGTTGAACTAGATATGGTCCATGTGTGTAGGAAGCACAGTTCTTTGTTCTGAGCAAGCTCACTGTTTGGACCCCATAGGAAACACAGAAGAGTAGAAGAGTGCTCTTTTCTCAAAAGCAGAGAGTGTTTCATGTAAGGCGAGCGAGCATTTTTTTCCCAGTCCTAAACGGAGTTGAATCACATGCAGTTTCTGGTCCTACGAGCAAGAGTTGTTTTCTGGTAAGGAAAGTCACTATTGCGCTCCCATTGCCATACACAGTGCAAATAGCACTCGCGTCTCTTCCCAGCAAGTACAGTGTATTGGAATGAAGAGGAGCTACTGTTCTTGTCAGTCTCCTAAGTAGAGTTGAAATAGATATGGCCCGTGTGTCTAGGAAGCACAGTTCATTTGTTCTGAGCAAGCTCACTGTTCTGGCCCTATAGGAAACACAATAGAGTAGAAGAGTGCTCTTTTCTCAAAAACAGAGTGTGTTTCTTGTAAGTCGAGCTAGAGTTTGTTTTCCAGTCCTAAATGGAGTTGAGTCACATGCAGTTTTTTGTGCTACGAGCAAGAGTTGTTTTCTGGTAAGGAAAGTCACTATTGTGCTCCCTTTTCCATACACAGTGCAAATAGCACTCGCGTCTGTTCCCAGCAAGTACAGTGTATCGGACTGAAGAGGAGCTACTGTTCTTGTCAGTTTCCTAAGCAGAGTTGAACTAGATATGGTCCATGTGTGTAGGAAGCACAGTTCTTTGTTCTGAGCAAGCTCACTGTTTGGACCCCATAGGAAACACAGTAGAGTAGAAGAGTGCTCTTTACTCAAAATCAGAGAGTGTTTCATGTAAGACGAGCTAGCATTTGTTTCCCAGTCCTAAACGGAGTTGAATCACATGCAGTTTCTGGTTCTACGAGCAAGAGTTGTTTTATGATAAGAATAGTCACTATTGCGCTGCCATTGCCATACACAGGACAAATAGCACTGGCGTCTGTTCCCAGCAGTACAGTGTATTGGACTGAAGAGGAGCTACTGTTCTTGTCAGGTTCCTAAGCAGAATTGAACTAGATATGGCTGTGTGTGTAGGAAGCACAGTTCTTTTTTTCTAAGAAAGCTCACTGTTCGGACCCCATAGGAAACACAGTAGAGTAGAAGAGTGCTCTTTTCTCTAAAGCAGAGTGTGTTTCTTGTAACGCGAGCTAGCGTTTGTTTCCCAGTCCTAAATGGAGTTGAGTCACATGCAGTTTTTTTTCCTACGAGCAAGAGTTGTTTTCTGGTAAGACAAGTCACTATTGTGCTCCAATTGCCATACACAGTGCAAATAGCACTCGCGTCTGTTCCCAGCAAGTACAGTGTATAGGACTGAAGAGGAGCTACTGTTCTTGTCAGTTTCCTAAGCAGAGTTGAACTAGATATGGTCCATGTGTGTAGGAAGCACAGTTCTTTGTTCTGAGCAAGCTCACTGTTTGGACCCCATAGGAAACACAGTAGAGTAGAAGAGTGCTCTTTTCTCAAAAGCAGAGAGTGTTTCATGTAAGGCGAGCTAGCATTTGTTTCCCAGTCCTAAACGGAGTTGAATCACATACAGTTTTTTGTCCTACGAGCAAGAGTTGTTTTCTGGTAAGACGAGTCGCTATTGTGCTCCAATTGCCATACACAGTGCAAGTAGCACTCGCGTCTGTTCTCAGCAAGTACAGTGTATCGGACTGAAGAGGAGCTACTGTTCTTGTCAGTTTCCTAAGCAGAGTTGTACTAGATATGGCCCGTGTGTGAAGGAAGCACAGTTATTATGTTCTGAGCAAGCTCACTGTTCTGGCCCTATAGGAAACACAGTAGAGAAGAAGAGTGCTCTTTTCTCTAAAGCAGAGTGTGTTTCTTGTAAGGTGAGCTCGCGTTTGTTTTCCAGTCCTAATTGGAGTTGAGTCACAGGCAGTTTCTGGTCCTACGATCAAGAGTTGTTTTCTGGTAAGGAAAGTCACTATTGTGCTCCCATTGCCATACACAGGACAAATAGCACTCGCGTCTGTTCCCAGCAAGTACAGTGTATTGGACTGAAGAGGAGCTACTGTTCTTGTCAGGTTTCTAAGAAGAGTTGAACTAGATATGGCCCGTGTGTAGGAAGCACAGTTCTTTTGTTCTGAGCAAGCACACTGTTCTGGCCCTATAGGAAACACAGTAGAATAGAAGAGTGCTCTTTTCTCTAAAGCAGACTGTGTTTCTTGTAAGGCGAGCTAGCGTTTGTTTCCCAGTCCTAAATGGAGTTGAATCACATGCAGTTTCTGGTCCTACGAGCAAGAGTTGTTTTATGATAAGAATAGTCACTATTGCGCTGTCATTGCCATACACAGGACAAATAGCACTGGCTTCTGTTCCCAGCAGTACAGTGTATTGGACTGAAGAGGAGCTACTGTTCTTGTCAGGTTCCTAAGCAGAATTGAACTAGATATGGCTGTGTGTGTAGGAAGCACAGTTCTTTTGTTCTGAGAAAGCTCACTGTTCGGACACCATAGGAAACACAGTAGAGTAGAAGAGTGCTCTTTTCTCAAAAGCAGAGTGTGTTTCTTGTAAGGCGAGCTAGCATTTGTTTCCTAGTCCTAAATGGAGTTGAATCACATGCAGTTTCTAGTCCTATGAACAAGAGTTGTTTTCTGGTAAGGAAAGTCACTATTGCGCTCCCATTGCCATACACAGGGCAAATAGCACTCCCGTCTTTTCCCAGCAAGTACAGTGTATTGGACAGAATAGGAGCTACTGTTCTTGTCAGTTTCCTAAGCAGAGTTGAACTAGATATGGTCCATGTGTGTAGGAAGCACAGTTCTTATGTTCTGCGCAAGCTCACTGTTTGGACCCCATAGGAAACACAGTAGAGTAGAAGAGTGCTCTTTTCTCTAAAGCAGAGTGTGTTTCTTGTAAGGCGAGCTAGCGTTTGTTTCCCAGTCCTAAATGGAGTGGAATCACATGCAGTTTCTGTCCTACGAGCAAGAGTTGTTTTATGGTAAGTATAGTCATTATTGTGCTGCCAATGCCATACACAGGACAAATAGCACTAGCGTCTGTTCGCAGCAAGTACAGTGTATTGGACTGAAGAGGATCTACTGTTCTTGTCAGGTTCCTAAGCAGAATTGAACTAGACATGGCCGTGTGTTTAGGAAGCACAGTTCTTAGTTCTGAGCAATCTCACTGTTTGGACCCCATAGGAAACACAGTAGAGTAGAAGAGTGCTCTTTTCTCAAAAGCAGAGAGTGTTTCATGTAAGGCGAGCTAGCATTTGTTTCCCAGTCCTAAACGGAGTGGAATCACATGCCGTTTCTGGTCCTACGATCAAGAGTTGTTTTCTAGTAAGGAAAGTCACTATTGCGCTCCCATTGCCATACACAGTGCAAATAGCACTCTCGTCTGTTCCCAGCAAGTACAGTGTATTGGACTGAAGAGGAGCTACTGTTCTTGTCAGTTTCCTAAGCAGAGTTGAACTAGATATGGTCCATGTGTGTAGGAAGTACAGTTCATTTGTTCTGAGCAAGCTCACTGTTTGGACCCCATAGGAAACACAGTAGAGTAGAAGAGTGCTCTTTTCTCAAAAGCAGAGGGTGTTTCATGTAAGGCGAGCTAGCGATTGTTTCCCAGTCCTAAATAGAGTGGAATCACATGCAGTTATTGTCCTACGAGCAAGAGTTGTTTTATGGCAAGAACAGTCACTGTTGTGCTGCCATTGCCATACACAGGACAAATAGCACTGGCGTCTGTTCGCAGCAAGTACACTGTATTGGACTGAAGAGGATCTACTGTTCTTGTCAGGTTCCTAAGCAGACTTGAACTAGATATGGCCGTGTGTGTAGGAAGCACAGTTCTTTTTTTCTGAGCACGCTCACTGTTCGGACCACATATGTAACACAGTAGATAGAAGAGTGCTCTTTTCTCAAAAGCAGAGTGTGTTTCTTGTAAGGCAAGCTAGCGTTTGTTTCCTAGTCCTAAATGGAGTTGAATCACATGCAATTTCAGGTCCTACAAACAAGAGTTCTTTTCTGGTAAGGAAAGTCACATTGCGCTCCCATTGCCATACACAGTGCAAATAGCACTCGTGTCTGTTCCCAGCAAGTACAGTGTATTGGACTGGATAGGTGCTGCTGTTCTTGTCAGTTTCCTAAGCAGAGTTGAACCCGATATGATCCGTGTTTGTAGGAAGCACAGTTCTTTTGTTCTTTGCAAGCTCACTGTTTGGACCCCTTAGGAAACACAGTAGAGCATTAGAGTGCTCTTTTCTCTAAAGCAGAGTGTGTTACTTGTAAGGCAAGCTAGCGTTTGTTTCGCAGTCCTAAATGGAGTTGAATCCCATGCAGTTTCTGGTACTACGAGCAAGAGTTGTTGTCTGGTAAAAAGAGTCACTATTGCGCTGCCATTGCCATACACAGGACAAATAGCACTGGCGTCTGTTCGCAGCAAGTACAGTGTATTGGAAAGAAGAGGAGCTACTGTTCTTCTCAGTTTCCTAAGCAGAGTTGAACTACATATGGCCCGTGTGTGTAAAAAGCACAGTTCTTTTTTTCTGAGCAAGCTCACTTTTCGGAACACATAGGAAACACAGTAGAGTAGAACAGTGCTCTTTTCTCAAAAAAAGAGTGTGTTTCATGTAAGGCGAGCTAGCATTTGTTTCTCAGTCCTCAATGGAGTTGAATCACATGCAGTTTCTGGTCCTACGAGCAAGAGTTGTTTTCTGGTAAGGAAAGTCACTATTGCGCTCCCATTGCCATACACAGTGCAAATAGCACTCGCGTCTGTTCCCAGCAAGTACAGTGTATCGGACTGAAGAGGAGCTACTGTTCTTGTCAGTTTCCTAAGCAGAGTTGAACTAGATATGGGCCGTGTGTGTAGGAAGCACAGTTCTTTTGTTCTGAGCAAGCTCACTGTTCGTACCCCATAGGAAACACAGTAGAGTAGAAGAGTGCTCTTTTCTCAAAAGCAGAGTGTGTTTCATGGAAGGCAAGCTAGCATTTGTTTCTCAGTCCTAAATAGAGTTGAATCATATGCAGTTTCTGGTCCTACGAGCAAGAGTTGTTTTCTGGTAAGGAAAGTCAGTATTGCGCTCCCATTGCCATCCACAGTGCAAATAGCACTGGCGTCTGTTCCCAGCAAGTACAGTGTATCGGACTGAACAGGAGCTACTGTTCTTGTCAGTTTCCTAAGCAGAGTTGAACTAGATATGGGCCGTGTGTGTAGGAAGCACAGTTTTTTTTTCTGAGCAAGCTCACTGTTCTGGCCCTATAGGAAACACAGTAGAGTAGAAGAGTGCTCTTTTCTCTAAAGCAGAGTGTGTTTCTTGTAAGGCGAGCTATCGTTTGTTTCCCAGTCCTAAATGGAGTTGAATCACATGCAGTTTCTGGTCCTACGAGCAAGAGTTGTTTTATGGTAAGAAGAGTCACTATTGGGCTCCAATTGCCATATACTGGACAGAGAGCACTGGCGTCTGTTCCCAGCAAGTACAGTGTGTTGGACTGAAGAGGATCTACTCTTCTTTCAGGTTCCTAAGCAGAATTGAACTAGATATGGCCGTGTGTGTAGGAAGCACAGTTCTTTTGTTCTGAGCAAGCTCACTGTTCGGACCCTATAGGAAACACAGTAGAGTAGAAGAGTGCGCTTTTCTCAAAAGCAGAGTGTGTTTCTTGTAAGGCGAGCTAGCGTTTGTTTCCCAGTCCTAAATGGAGTTGAATCACATGCAGTTTCTAGTCCTATGAGCAAGAGTTGTTTTCTGGTAAGGAAAGTCACTATTGCGCTCCCATTGCCATACACAGTGCAAATAGCACTCGCGTCTGTTCCCAGCGAGTACAGTGTATCGGACTGAAGAGGAGCTACTTTTCTTGTCAGTTTCCTAAACAGAGTTGAAGTAGATATGGCCCGTGTGTGTAGGAAGCACAGTTCTTATGTTCTGAGCAAGCTCACTGTTCTGGCCCTATAGGAAACACAGTAGAGTAGAAGAGTGCTCTTTTCTCAAAAGCAGAGTGTGTTTCTTGTAAGGCGAGCTACCGTTTGTTTCCTAGTCCTAAATGGAGTTGAATCACATGCAGTTTCAGGTCCTACGAACAAGAGTTCTTTTCTGGTAAGGAAAGTCACATTGCGCTCCCATTGCCATACACAGTGCAAATAGCACTCGTGTCTGTTCCCAGTAAGTACAGTGTATTGGACTGGATAGGTGCTACTGTTCTTGTCAGTTTTCTAAGCAGAGTTGAACTAGATATGATCCGTGTTTGTAGGAAGCACAGTTCTTTTGTTCTTTGCAAGCTCACTGTTTGGACCCCATAGAAAAAACAGTAGAGCAGAAGAGTGCTCTTTTCTCTAAAGCAGAGTGTGTTACTTGTAAGGCGAGCTAGCGTTTGTTTCGCAGTCCTAAATGGAGTTGAATCCCATGCAGTTTCTGGTACTACGAGCAAGAGTTGTTTTCTGGTAAAAACAGTCACTATTGCGCTGCCATTGCCATACACAGGACAAATAGCACTGGCGTCTGTTCGCAGCAAGTACAGTATATTGGGCTGAAGAGGATCTATTGTTCTTGTCAGGTTCCTAAGCAGACTTGAACTAGATATGGCGGTGTGTGTAGGAAGCACAGTTTTTTTGTTCTGAGCAAGCTCACTGTTCGGACCCCATAGGAAACACAGTAGAGTAGAAGAGTGCTTTTTTCTCAAAAGCAAAGTGTGTTTCTTTAAAGGCGAGCTAGCGTTTGTTTCCCATTCCTAAATGGAGTGGAATCACATGCAGTTTGTGTTCCTACGAGCAAGAGTTGTTTTCTGGTAAGAAAAGTCACTATTGTGCTCCCATTGCCATACACAGTGCAAATAGCCCTCCCATCTGTTCCCAGCAAGTACAGTGTATTGGAAAGAAGAGGAGCTACTGTTCTTGTCAGTTTCCTAAGCAGAGTTGAACTACATATGGCACCTGTGTGTAGGAAGCACAGTTCTTTTTTTCTGAGCAAGCTCACTGTTCTGGCCCTATAGGAAACACAGTAGAGTAGAAGAGTGCTCTTTTCTCAAAAGCAGAGTGTGTTTCTTGTAAAGCAAGCTAGAGTTTGTTTCCCAGGCCTAAATGGAGTTGAATCACATGCAGTATCTGGTATTACGAGCAAGAGTTGTTTTCTGGTAAGAAGAGTCACTATTGCGCTGCCATTGCCATACACAGGACAAATAGCACTGGCGTCTGTTCCCAGCAAGTACAGTATATTGGACTGAATAGGATCTACTGTTCTTGTCAGGTTCCTAAACAGAATTGAACTAGATATGGTCGTGTGTACGAAGCACAGTTCTTTTGTTCTGAGCAAGCTCACTGTTTGGACACCATAGGAAGCACAGTAGAGTAGAAGAGTGCTCTTTTCTCAAAAGCAGAGTGTGTTTCTTGTAAGGCGAGCTTGCGTTTGTTTCCAGTCCTAAATGGAGTGGAATCACATGCAGTTTCTAGTCCTACGAGCAAGAGTTGTTTTCTGGTAAGGAAAGTCACTATTGCGCTCCCATTGCCATACACAGTGCAAATAGCAAATGCGTCTGTTCCCAGCAAGTACAGTGTATTGTAATGAAGAGGAGCTACTGTTCTTGTCAGGTTCCTAAGCAGAGTTGAACTAGATATGGCCCATGTGTGTAGGAAGCACAGTTCTTATGTTCTGAGCAAGCTCACTGTTCTGGCCCTATAGGAAACACAGTAGAGTAGAAGAGTGCTCTTTTCTCTAAAGCAGAGTGTGTTTCTTGTAAGGCGAGCTAGCGTTTGTTTCCCAGTCTTAAATGGAGTTGAGTCACATGCAGTTTTTTGTCCTACGAGCAGGAGTTGTTTTCTGGTAAGACGAGTCACTATTGTGCTCCAATTGCCATACACAGTGCAAATAGCACTCGCGTCTGTTCCCCGCAAGTAAAGTGTATTGGACTGAAGAGGAGCTACTGTTCTTGTCAGTTTCCTAAGCAGAGTTGAACTAGATATGGCCCGTGTGTAGGAAGCACAGTTCTTTTGTTCTGAGCAAGCTCACTGTTCGGACCCCATAGGAAACACAGTAGAGTAGAAGAGTGCTCTTTTCTCAAAAGCAGAGTGTGTTTCATGTAAGGCGAGCTAGCATTTGTTTCCCAGTCCTAAATGGAGATGAATCACATGCAGTTTCTGGTCCTACGAGCAAGAGTTGTTTTCTGGTAAGGAATGTCACTATTGTGCTCCCATTGCCATACACAGTGCAAATAGCACTCGCGTCTGTTCCCAGCAAGTACAGTGTATGGGACTGAGGGAGGAGCTACTGTTCTTGTCAGTTTCCTAAGCAGAGTTGAACTAGATATGGCCCGTGTGTGTAGGAAGCACAGTTTTTTTTTCTGAGCAAGCTCACTGTTCGGACCCCATAGGAAACACAGTAGAGTAGAAGAGTGCTCTTTTCTCAAAAGCAGAGTGTGTTTCTTGTAAGGTGAGCTAGCATTTGTTTCCAAGTCCTAATTTGAGTTGAATCACATGCAGTTTCTGGTTCTACGAGCAAGAGTTGTTTTCTGGTAAGGAAAGTCACTATTGCGCTCCCATTGCATACACAGTTCAAATAGCAGTGGCGTCTATTGCCAGCAAGTGCAGTGTGTGGGACTGAAGAGGCGCTATTGTTCTTCTCAGATTTCTAAGCAGAGTTGAACTAGATATGGCCCGTGTGTGTAGGAAGCACAGTTCTTTTTTTCTGAGCAAGCTCACTGTTCTGGCCCTTTGGGAAACACAGTAGAGTAGAAGAGTGCTCTTTTCTCAAAAGCAGAGTGTGTTTCTTGTAAAGCGAGCTAGAGTTTGTTTCCCAGTCCTAAATGGAGTTGAATCACATGCAGTTTCTGGTCCACGAGCAAGAGTTGTTTTCTGGTAAGGAAAGTCACATTGCGCTCCCATTGCCATACACAGTGCAAATAGCACTGGCGTCTGTTCCCAGCAAGTACAGTGTATTGGACTGGATAGGTGCTACTGTTCTTGTCAGTTTCCTAAGCAGAGTTGAACTAGATATGATCTGTGTTTGTAGGAAGCACAGTTCTTTTGTTCTTTGCAAGCTCACTGTTTGGACTTCATAGGAAACACAGTAGAGCAGAAGAGCGCTCTTTTCTCTAAAGCAGAGTGTGTTACTTGTAAGGCGAGCTAGCGTTTGTTTTGCAGTCCAAAATGGAGTTGAATCCCATGCAGTTTCTGGTACTACGAGCAAGAGTTGTTTTCTGGTAAAAAGAGTCACTATTGCGCTGCCATTGCCATACACAGGACAAATAGCACTGGCGTCTGTTCGCAGCAAGTACAGTGTATTGGGCTGAATAGGATCTATTTTTCTTGTCACGTTTCTAAGCAGATTTGAACTAGATATGGCCGTGTGTGTAGGAAGCACAGTTTTTTTGTTCTGAGCAAGCTCACTGTTCGGACCCCATAGGAAACACAGTAGAGTAGAAGAGTGCTTTTTTCTCAAAAGCAGAGTGTGTTTCTTGTAAGGCGAGCTAGCGTTTGTTTCCCATTCCTAAATGGAGTGGAATCACATGCAGTTTGTGTTCCTACGAGCAAGAGTTGTTTTCTGGTAAGGAAAGTCACTATTGCGCTCCCATTGCCATACACAGTGCAAATAGCCCTCCCACCTGTTCCCAGCAAGTACAGTGTATTGGACTGAAGAGGAGCTACTGTTCTTCTCAGTTTCCTATACAGAGTTGAACTAGATATGGCACGTGTGTGTAGGAAGCACAGTTCTTTTGTTCTGAGCAAGTTCAGTGTTCGGACTCCATAGGAAACACAGTAGAGTAGAAGAGTGCTCTTTTCTCAAAAGCAGAGTGTGTTTCTTGTAAGGCGAGCTAGCGTTTGTTTCCCAGTCCTAAATGGAGTTGAGTCACATGCAGTTTTTCGTCCTACGAGCAAGATTTGTTTTCTGGTAATACGAGTCACTATTGTGCTCCAATTGCCCTACAAAAGGCAAATAGCACTCGCGTCTTTTCCCAGCAAGTACAGTGTATTGGACTGAAGAGGAGCTACTGTTCTTGTCAGTTTCCTAAGCAGAGTTGAACTAGATATGGTCCGTGTGTGTAGGAAGCACAGTTCTTTTGTTCTAAGCAAGCTCACTGTTCAGACCCCATAGGAAACACAGTAGAGCAGAAGAGTGCTCTTTTCTCAAAAGCAGAGAGTGTTTCATGTAAGGCGAGCTAGCATTTGTTTCCCAGTCATAAATGGAGTTGAATCACATGCAGTTTCTGGTCCTACGAGCAAGAGTTGTTTTCTGGTAAGGAAAGTCACTATTGTGCTCCCATTGCCACACACAGTGCAAGTAGCACTCTCGTCGGTTCCCAGAAAGTACAGTGTATCGGACTGAAGAGGAGCTACTGTTCTTGTCAATTTCTTAAGCAGAGTTGAACTTGATATGGCCCCTGTGTAGGAAGCACAGTTCTTTTGTTCTGAGCAAGCTCACTGTTCTGGCCCTATAGGAAACACAGTAGAGTAGAAGAGTGCTCTTTTCTCTAATGCAGAGTGTGTTTCTTGTAAGGCGAACTAGTGTTTGTTTCCCAGTCCTAAATGGAGTTGAATCACATGCAGTTTCTGGTCCTACGAGCAAGAGTTGTTTTCTGGTAAGGAAAGTCACTATTGCGCTCCCATTGCCATACACAGTGCAAATAGCACTCCCGTCTGTTCCCAGCAAGTACAGTGTATGGGACTGAAGAGGAGCTACTGTTCTTGTCAGTTTCCTAAGCAGAGTTGAACTAGATATGGCCTTGTGTGTAGGAAGCACAGTTCTTATGTTCTGAGCAAGCTCACTGTTCTGGCCCTATAGGAAACACAGTAGAGTAGAAGAGTGCTCTTTTCTCAAAAGCAGAGTGTGTTTCTTGTAAGGCCAGCTAGCGTTTGTTTCCTAGTCCTAAATGGAGTTGAATCACATGCAGTTTCAAGTCCTAAGAACAAGAGTTGTTTTCTGGTAAGGAAAGTCACATTGCGCTCCCATTGCCATACACTGTGCAAATAGCACTTGCGTCTGTTCCCAGCAAGTACAGTGTATTGGACTGAAGAGGATCTACTGTTCTTGTCAGGTTCCTAAGCAGAGTTGAACTAGTTATGGCCGTGTGTGTAGGAAGCACAGTTTTTTTTGTTCTGAGCAAGCTCACTGTTCGGACCCCATAGAAAACACAGTAGAGTAGAAGAGTGCTTTTTTCTCAAACGTAGAGTGTGTTTCTTTTAAGACGAGCTAGCTTTTGTTTCCCATTCCTAAATGGAGTGGAATCACATGCAGTTTCTGGTCCTACGAGCAAGTGTTGTTTTCTGGTAAGGAAAGTCACTATTGTGCTCCCATTGCCATACAGAGTGCAAATAGCCCTCCCGTCTGTTCCCAGCAAGTACAGTGTATTGTACTGAAGAGGAGCTACTGTTCTTGTCAGTTTCCTAAGAAGAGTTGAACTAGATATGGCCCGTGTGTTTAGGAAGCACAGTTCTTTTTTTCTGAGAACGCTCACTGTTCTGGCCCTATAGGAAGCACAGTAGAGTAGAAGAGTGCTCTTTTCTCAAAAGCAGAGTGTGTTTCTTGTAAAGCGAGCTAGAGTTTGTTTCCCAGTCCTAAATGGAGTTGAGTCACATGCAGTTTTTTGTTCTATGAGTAAGAGTTGTTTTCTGGTAAGAGGAGTCACTATTGTGCTCCAATTGCCATACACAGTGCAAATAGCACTGGCGTCTGTTCCCAGCAAGTACAGTGTATTGGACTGAAGAGGATCTACTGTTCTTGTCAGTTTCCTAAGCAGAGTTGAACTAGATATGGCCCGTGTGTGGGAAGCACAGTTCTTTTGTTCTGAGCAAGCTCACTGTTCTGGCCCTGTAGGAAACACAGTAGAGTAGAAGAGTGCTCTTTTTCTAAAGCAGAGTGTGTTTCTTGTAAGGCGAGCTAGCATTTGTTTCCCAGTCCTAAATGGCGTTGAATCACATGCAGTTTGTGGTCCTACAAGCAAGAGTTGTTTTCTGGTAAGGAAAGTCACTATTGCGCTCTAATTGCCATACACAGTGTAAATAGCACTCGCGTCTGTTCCCAGCAAGTACAGTGTATTGGACTGAAGAGGAGCTACTGTTCTTCTCAGTTTCCTATGCAGAGTTGAACTAGATATGGCCCAAGTGTAGGAAGCACAGTTCTTTTGTTCTGAGCAAGCTCACTGTTCTGGCCATATAGGAAACACAGTAGAGTAGAAGAGTGCTCTTTTCTCTAATGCAGAGTGTGTTTCTTGTAAGGCGAGCTAGTGTTTGTTTCCCAGTCCTAAATGGAGTTGAATCACATGAAGTTTCTGGTCCTACGAGCAAGAGTTGTTTTATGGTAAGAAGAGTAACTATTGTGCTGCCATTGCCATATACAGGACAAATAGCACTGGCGTCTGTTCCCAGCAAGTACAGTGTATTGGACTGAAGAGGATCTACTGTTCTTGTCAGTTTCCTAAGCAGACTTGAACTAGATATGGCCGTGTGTGTAGGAAGCACAGTTCGTTTGTTCTGAGCAAGCTCACTGTTCGGACCCCATAGGAAACACAGTAGAGTAGATGAGTGCTCTTTTCTCAAAAGCAGAGTGTGTTTCTTGTAAGGCTAGCTAGCGTTTGTTTCCCAGTCCTAAATGTTGTTGAATCACATGGAGTTTCTGGTCCTACGAGCAAGAGTTGTTTTCTGGTATGGAAAGTCACTATTGCGCTCCCATTGCCATACACAGTGCAAATAGCACTCGCGTCTGTTCCCAGGAAGTACAGTGTATCGGACTGAAGAGGAGCAACTGTTCTCGTCAGTTTCCTAAGCAGAGTTGAACTAGTTATGGCCCGTGTGTGTAGGAAGCACAGTTCTTATGTTCTGAGCAAGCTCACTGTTCTGGCCCTATAGGAAACACAGTAGAGTAGAAGAGTGCTCTTTTCTCTAAAGCAGAGTGTGTTTCTTGTAAGGCAAGCTAGCGTTTGTTTCCTAGTCCTAAATGGAGTTGAATCACAAGTAGTTTCAGGTCCTACGAACAAGAGTTGTTTTCTGGTAAGGAAAGTCACATTGTGCTCCCATTGCCATACACTTTGCAAATATCACTCGCTTCTGTTCCCAGCAAGTACAGTGTATTGGACTGAAGAGGATCTACTGTTCTTGTCAGGTTCCTAAGCAGACTTGAACTAGATATGGCCGTGTGTGTAGGAAGCACAGTTTTTTTGTTTTGAGCAAGCTCACTGTTCTGGCCCTATAGGAAGCACAGTAGAGTAGAAGAGTGCTCTTTTCTCAAAAGCAGAGTGTGTTTCTTGTAAAGCGAGATAGACTTTGTTTCCCAGTCCTAAGTGGAGTTGAGTCACATGCAGTTTTTTGTTCTATGAGCAAGAGTTGTTTTCTGGTAAGACGAGTCACTATTGTGCTCCAAATGCCATACACAGTGCAAATAGCTCTGGCGTCTGTTCCCAGCAAGTACAGTGTATTGGACTGAAGAGGATCTACTGTTCTTGTCAGTTATCTAAGCAGAGTTGAACTAGATATGGCCCGTGTAGGAAGAACAGTTCTTTTGTTCTGAGCAAGCTCACTGTTCTGGCCCTGTAGGAAACACAGTAGAGTAGAAGAGTGCTCTTTTTCTAAAGCAGAGTGTGTTTCTTGTAAGGCGAGCTAGCATTTGTTTCCCAGTCCTAAATCGCGTTGAATCACATGCAGTTTGTGGTCCTACGAGCAAGAGTTGTTTTCTGGTAAGGAAAGTCACTATTGCGCTCTCATTGCCATACACAGTGTAAATGGCACTCGCGTCTGTTCCCAGCAAGTACAGTGTATTGGACTGAAGAGGAGCTACTGTTCTTGTCAGTTTCCTAAGCAGAGTTGAACTACATATGGTCCGTGTGTGTAGGAACCACAGTTCTTTTGTTATGAGCAAGCTCAGTCTTTGGACCCCATAGGAAACACAGTAGAGTAGAAGAGTGCTCTTTTCTCTAAAGCAGTGTGTTTCTTGTAAGGTGAGTTAGCGTTTGTTTCCCAGTCCTAAATGGAGTTGAATCCCATGCAGTTTCTGGTCCTACGAGCAAGAGTTGTTTTCTGGTAAGGAAAGTCACTATTGCGTTCCCATTGCCATACACAGTGCAAATAGCACATGTGTCTGTTCCCAGCAAGTACAGTGTATTGGACTGAAGAGGAGCTACTGTTCTTCTCAGTTTCCTAAGCAGAGTTGAACTAGATATGGCCCGTGTGTCTAGGAAGCACAGTTCATTTGTTCTGAGCAAGCTAACTGTTCTGGCCCTATAGGAAACAGAGTAGAGTAGAAGAGTGCTCTTTTCTCAAAAGTAGAATGTGTTTCTTGTAAGGTGAGCTAGAGTTTGTTTCCCAGTCCTAAATGGAGTTGAATCACAGACAGTTTTTGGTCCTACGAGCAAGAGTTGTTTTCTGGTAAGAAGAGTCACTATTGCGCTCCAAATGTCATACACAGTACAAATAGCACTCGTGTCTGTTCCCAGCAAGTACAGTGTATTGGACTGAATAGGAGCTACTGTTCTTGTCAGTTTCCTAAGCAGAATTGAACTAGATATGGCCGTGTTTGTAGGAAGCACAGTTCTTTTGTTCTGAGCAATCTCACTGTTCGGACCCCTTAGGAAACAAAGTAGAGTAGAAGAGTGCTCTTTTCCCAAAAGCAGAGTGTGTTTCTTGTAAGGCGAGCTACCGTTTGTTTCCCAGTCCTAAATGGATTTGAATCACATGCAGTTTCTGGTCCTACGAGCAAGAGTTGTTTTCTGGTAAGGAAAGTCACTATTGTGCTCACACTGCCATACACAGTGCAAATAGCACTCCCGCCTGTTCCCAGCAAGTACAGTGTATCAGACTGAAGAGGAGCTACTGTTCTTGTCAGTTTCCTATGCAGAGTTGAACTAGATAAGGCCCGTGTGTGTAGGAAGCACAGTTCTTATGTTCTGAGCATGCTCACTGTTCTGGCCCTATAGGAAACACAGTAGAGTAGAAAAGTGCTCTTTTCTCAAAAGCAGAGTGTGTTTCTTGTAAGGCGAGCTAGCGTTTGTTCCCTAGTCCTAAAAGGAGTTGAATCGCATGCAGTTTCTGGTCCTACGAACAAGAGTTTTTTTTCTGGTAAGGAAAGTCACTATTTCGCTCCCATTGCCATACACAAGGCAAATAGCACTCGCGTCTTTTCCCAGCAAGTACAGTGTATCGGACTGAAGAGGATCTACTGTTCTTGTCAGGTTCCTAAGCAGAATTGATATAGATATTGCCGTGTGTGTAGGAAGCACAGTTCTTTTGTTCTGAGCAAGCTCACTGTTCGGACCCCATAGGAAACACAGTAGAGTAGAAGAGTGCTCTTTTCTCAAAAGCAGAGTGTGTTTCTTGTAAGGCGAGCTAGCGTTTGTTTCCCAGTCCTAAATGGAGTTGAATCACATGCAGTTTGTGTTCCTAGGAGCAAGAGTTGTTTTCTGCTAAGGAAAGTCACTATTGTGCTCTCATTGCCATACACAGTGCAAATAGCACTCGCGTCTGTTCCCAGCAAGTACAGTGTATTGGACTGAAGAGGAGCTACTGTTCTTGTCAGTTTCCTAAGGAGAGTTGAACTAGTTATGGCCCGTGTGTAGGAAGCACAGTTCTTTTGTTCTGAGCAAGTTCACTGTTCTGGCCTTATAGGAAACACAGTAGAGTAGAAGATTGCTCTTTTCTCAAAAGCAGAGTGTGTTTATTGAAAGGCGAGCTAGTGTTTGTTTCCCAGTCAGAAATGGAATTGAATCCCGTACAGTTTCTGGTCCTACGAGCAAGAGATTTTTCTGGTAAGAAGAGTCACTATTGCGCTCCCATTGCCATACACAGTGCAAATAGCACTGGCATCTGTTCCGTGCATGTACAGAGTATTGGACTGAAGAGGAGATGCTGTTCTTGTCAGTTTCCTAAGCAGAGTTGAACTAGATATGGCCTCTGTGTTTAGGAAGCACAGTTATTATGTTCTGAGCAAGTTCACTGTTCTGGCCCTATAGGAAACACAGTAGAGTAGAAGAGTGCTCTTTTCTCAAAAGCAGAGTGTCTTTCTTGTGAGCAGAGCTAGCGTTTGTTTCCCAGTCCTAAATGGAGTTGAGTCACATGCAGTTTGTGGTCCTAAGAGCAAGAGTTGTTTTCTGGTAAGAAGAGTCACTATTGCGCTCCCATTGCCATACAGAGTACAAATAGCACTCCCGTCTGTTCCCAGCAAGTACAGTGTATTAGACTGAAGAGGAGCTACTGTTCTTGTCAGTAACCTAAGCAAAGTTGAATTAGATATGGCCCATGTGTGTAGGAAGCACAGTTCTTTTGTTCTGAGCAAGCTCACTGTTCGGACCCCATAGGAAACCCAGTAGAGTAGATGAGTGCTCTTTACTCAAAAGCAGAGTGTGTTTCTTGTAAGCGAGCTAGCATTTGTTTCCCAGTCCTAAATGGAGTTGAATCCCATGCAGTTTCTGGTCCTACGAGCAATACTTGTTTTCTGGTAAGAAGAATCACTATTGTGCTCTCAATGTCATACACAGTGCAAATAGCATTGGCGTCCCTTCCAAACATGTACAATGTATTGGACTGAAGAGAATCTACTGTTCTTGTCAGGTTCCTAAGCAGAATTGAACTAGGTATGGTCGTGTGTGTAGGAAGCACAGTTCTTTTGTTCTGAGCAAGTACACTGTTCTGGCCCTATAGGAAACACAGTAGAGTAGAAGAGTGCTCTTTTCTCAAAAGCAGAGTGTGTTTCTTGTAAGGCGAGCTAGCGTTTCTTTCCCAGTCCTAAATGGAGTTGAATCACATGCAGTTTCAGGTCCTACGAACAAGAGTTGTTTTCTGGTAAGGAAAGTCACATTGCGCTCCCATTGCCATACACTGTGCAAATAGCACTCGCGTCTGTTCCCAGCAAGTACAGTGTATTGGACTGAAAAGGATCTACTGTTCTTGTCAGGTTCCTAAGCAGACTTGAACTAGATATGGCCGTGTGTGTGGGAAGCACACTTTTTTTGTTCTGAGCAAGCTCACTGTTCGGACCCCATAGGTAACACAGTAGAGTAGAAGAGTGCTTTTTTCTCAAAAGCAGAGTGTGTTTCTTTTAAGGCAAGCTAGCGTTTGTTTCCCATTCCTAAATGGAGTGGAATCACATGCAGTTTCTGGTCCTACGAGCAAGAGTTGTTTTCTGGTAAGGAAAGTCACTATTGTGCTCCCATTGCCATTCACAGTGCAAATAGCTCTCCCGTCTCTTCCCAGCAAAGTACAGTGTATTGGACTGAAGAGGAGCTACTGTTCTTGTCAGTTTCCTAAGAAGAGTTGAACTAGATATGGCCCCTGTGTGTAGGAAGCACAGTTCTTTTGTTCTGAGCAAGTACACTGTTCTGGCCCTATAGGAAACACAGTAGAGTAGAAGACTGCTCTTTTCTCAAAAGCAGAGTGTGTTTCTTGTAAAGCGAGCTAGAGTTTGTTTCCCAGTCCTAAATGGAGTTGAGTCACATGCAATTTTTTGTTCTATGAGCAAGAGTTGTTTTCTGGTAAGAAGATTCACTATTGTGCTCCAATTGCCATGCACAGTGTAAATAGCACTCGCGTATGTTCCCAGCAAGTACAGTGTATTAGACTGAAGAGGAGCTACTGTTCTTGTCAGTTTCCTAAGCAGAGTTGAACTACATATGGTCCGTGTGTGTAGGAAGCACAGTTCTTTTGTTCTGAGCAAGCTCACTGTTTGGAACCCATAGGAAACACAGTAGAGTAGAAGAGTGCTCTTTTCTCTAAAGCAGTGTGTTTCTTGTAAGGCGAGCTAACGTTTGTTTCCCAGTCCTAAATGGAGTTGAATCACATGCAGTTTCTGGTCCTACGAGCAAGAGTTGTTTTCTGGTAAGGAAAGTCACTATTGCGCTCCCATTGCCATACACAGTGCAAATAGCACATGCGTCTGTTCCCAGCAAGTACAGTGTATTGGACTGAAGAGGAGCTACTGTTCTTCTCAGTTTCCTAAGCAGAGTTGAACTAGATATGGCCCGTGTGTCTAGGAAGCACAGTTCATTTGTTCTGAGCAAGCTAACTGTTCTGGCCTTATAGGAAACACAGTAGAGTAGAAGAGTGCTCTTTTCTCAAAAGCAGAGTGTGTTCCTTGTAAGGTGAGCTAGAGTTTGTTTCCCAGTCCTAAATGCAGTTGAGTTACATGCAGTTTCTGGTGGTACGAGCAAGAGTTGTTTTCTGGTAAGATGAGTCACTATTGTGCTCCAATTTCCATACACAGTGCAAATAGCACTCACGTCTGTTCTCAGCAAGTACAGTGTATCGGAATGAAGAGGAGCTGCTGTTCTTGTCAGTTTCCTAAGCAGAGTTGAACTAGATATGGCCCGTGTGTTTAGGAAGCACAGTTATTATGTTCTGAGCAAGCTCACTGTTCTGGCCCTATAGGAAACTCAGTAGAGTAGAAGAGTGCTCTTTTCTCAAAAGCAGAGTGTGTTTCTTGTAAGGCGAGCTAGCGTTTGTTTCCTAGTCCTAAATGGAGTTGAATCACACGCAGTTTCTGGTCCTACGAACAAGAGTTGTTTTCTGGTAAGGGATGTCACTATTGCGCTCCCATTGCCATACACAGGGCAATTAGCACTCGCGTCTTTTCCCAGCAAGTACAGTGTATTGGACTGAATATGAGCTACTGTTCTTGTCAGTTTCCTAAGCTGAGTTGAACTACATATGGTCCTTGTGTGTAGGAAGCACAGTTCTTTTGTTCTGAGCAAGCTCACTGTTTGGACAACATAGGAATCACAGTAGAGTAGAAGAGTCCCCTTTTCTCTAAAGCAGCGTGTGTTTCTTGTAAGGTGAGCTAGCGTTTGTGTCTCAGTCCTAAATGGAGTGGAATCACATGCAGTTTCTGCTCCTATGAGCAAGAGTTGTTTTATGGTAAGAATAGTCACTATTGCGCTGCCATTGCCATACACAGGGCAAATAGCACTGGTGCCTGTTCGCAGCATGTGCAGTGTATTTGAGTGGAGGGTATACTGTTCTTGTCAGTTTCCTAAGCAGAGTTGAACTAGATATGGCCGTGTGTGTAGGAAGCACAGTTTTTTTGTTCTGAGCAAGCTCACTGTTCGGAACACATAGGAAACACAGTAGAGTAGAAGAGTGCTCTTTTCTCAAAAGCAGAGTTTGTTTCTTGTAAGGTGAGCTAGCGTTTGTTTCCCAGTCCTAAATGGAGTTGAGTCACATGCAGTTTTTTGTCCAACGAGCAAGAGTTGTTTTCTGGTAAGGAAAGTCACTATTGCGCTCCCATTGCCATACACAGTGGAAATAGCACTCGCGTCAGTTCCCAGCAAGTACAGTGTTTCGGAATGAAGAGGAGGTACTGTTCTTGTCAGTTTCCTAAGCAGAGTTGAGCTAGTTATGGCCCGTGTGTAGGAAGCACAGTTCTTTTGTTCTGACCAAGCTCACTGTTATGGCCATATAGGAAAAACAGTAGAGTAGAAGAGTGCTCTTTTCTCTAAAGCAGAGTGTGTTTCTTGTAAGGCGAGCTAGCTTTTGTTTCCCAGTCCTAAATGGAGTTGAATCACATGCAGATTCTAGTCCTACGAGCAAGAGTTGTTTTATGGTAAGAAGAGTCACTATTGCGCTACCATTGCCATACACAGGACAAATAGCACTGGCGTCTGTTCCCAGCAAGTACAGTGTATTGGACTGAAGAGGATCTACTGTCCTTGTCAGGTTCCTAAGCAGAATTGAACTAGATATGGCCGTGTGTGTAGGAAGCACAGTTCTTTTGTTCTGAGCAAGTTCACTGTTCGGACACCATAGGAAACACAGTAGAGTAGAAGAGTGCTCTTTTCTCTAAAGCAGATTGTGTATCTTGTAAGGCGAGCTAGCGTTTGTTTCGCAGTCCTAAATGGAGTTGAATCCCATGCAGTTTCTGGTCCTAAGAGCAAGAGTTGTCTTCTGGTAAGGAAAGTCACTATTGTGCTCCCCTTGCCATACACAGTGCAAATAGCTCCCGCGTCTGTTCCCAGCAAGTACAGTGTATCGGACTGAAGAGGAGCTACTGTTCTTGTCAGTTTCCTAAGCAGAATTGAAAATGATATGGCCCGTGTGTGTAGGAAGAACAGTTCTTATGTTCTGAGCAATCTCACTGTTCTGGCCCTATAGGAAACACAGTAGAGTAGAGGCGTGCTCTTTTCTCAAAAGCAGAGTGTGTTTTTGTAAGGCAAGCTAGCGTTTGTTTCCTAGTCCTAAATGGAGTTGAATCCCATGCAGTTTCTGGTCCTACGAACAAGAGTTGTTTTCTGGTAAGGAAAGTCTCTATTGCGCCCCCATTGCCCTACACAAGGCAAATAGCACTTGCGTCTTTTCCCAGCATGTAGGGTGTATCAGACTGAAGAGGAGCTACTGTTCTTGTCAGTTTCCTAAGCAGAGTTGAACTAGATATGGCCCGTGTGTAGGAAGCACAGTTCTTTTGTTCTGAGCAAGCTCACTGTTCTGGCCCTATAGGAAACACAGTAGAGTAGAAGAGTGCTCTTTTCTCTAAAGCAGTGTGTTTCTTGTAAGGTGAGCTAGCTTTTGTTTCCCAGTCCAAAATGGAGTTGAATCACATGCAGTTTCTGGTCCTATGAGCAAGAGTTGTTATATAGTAAGAAGAGTCACTATTGCGCTGCCATTGCCATTCACAGGACAAATAGCACTGGCGTCTGTTCCCAACAAGTACAGTGTACTGGACTGAAGAAGATCTACTGTTCTTGTCAGGTTCCTAAGCAGAATTGAACTAGATATGGTCGTGTATGTAGGAAGCACAGTTCTTTTGTTCTGAGCAGGCTCACTGTTCGGACCCCATAGGAAACACAGTAGAGTAGAAGATTGCTATTTTCTCAAAAGCGGAGTGTCTTTCTTGTAAGGCGAGCTAGCGTTTGTTTCCCAGTCCTAAATGGAGTTGAGTCACAAGCAGTTTATGGTCCTACGAGCAAGAGTTGTTTTCTGGTAAGGAAAGTAACTATTGTGCTCCCATTGTCATACACAGTGCAAATAGCCCTCCTGTCTGTTCCCAGCAAGTACAGTGTATTGGACTGAAGAGGAGCTACTGTTCTTCTCAGTTTCCTAAGCAGAGTTGAACTAGATATGGCCCGTGTGTGTAAGAAGCACAGTTCTTTTGTTCTGAGCAAGCTCACTGTTCGGACCCCATAGGAAGCACAGTAGAGTAGAAGAGTGCTCTTTTCTCAAAAGCAGAGTGTGTTTCATGAAAGGCGAGCTAGCATTTGTTTCCCAGTCCTAAATGGAGTTGAATCACATGCAGTTTCTGGTCCTATGAGCAAAAGTTGTTTTCTGGTAAAGAAAGTCACTATTGTGCTCCCATTACCATACACAGTGGAAATAACACTCGCGTCTGTTCCCAGCAAGTACAGTGTATCGGACTGAAGAGGAGCTACTGTTCTTGTCAGTTTCCTAAGCAGAGTTGAACTAGATATGGCCCCTGTGTAGGAAGCACAGTTCTTTTGTTCTGAGCAAGCTCACTGTTCTGGCCCTATAGGAAACACAGTAGAGTAGAAGAGTGCTCTTTTCTCTAAAGCAGAGTGTGTTTCTTGTAATGTGAGCTAGCATTTGTTTCCCAGTCCTAGATGGAGTTGAATCACATGCAGTTTCTGGTCCTACGAGGAAGAGTTGTTTTATGGTAAGAAGAGTCACTATTGCGCTGCCATTGCCATACACAGGACAAATAGCACTGGCGTCTGTTCCCAGGAAGTACAGTGTATTGGACTGAAGAGGATCTACTGTTCTTGTCAGGTTCCTAAGCAGAATTGAACTAGTTATGGCCGTGTGTGTAGGAAGCACAGTTCTTTTGTTCTGAGCAAGCTCACTGTTCAGACCCAATAGGAAACACTGTAGAGTAGAAGAGTGCTCTTTTCTCAAAAGCAGAGTGTGTTTCTTGTAAGGCGAGCTAGCGTTTGTTTCCCAGTCCTAAATGGAGTTGAGTCACATGCAGTATTTTGTCCTACGAGCAAGAGTTGTTTTCTGGTAAGACGAGTCACTATTGTGCTCCAATTGCCATACACAGTGCAAATAGCACTCGCGTCTGTTCCCCGAAAGTACAGTGTATTGGACTGAAGAGGAGCTACTGTTCTTCTCAGTTTCCTAAGCAGAGTTGAACTAGATATGGCCCGTGTGTGTAGGAAGCACAGTTCTTTTGTTCTGACCAAGCTCACTGTTCTTGCCATATTGGAAACACAGTAGAATAGAAGAGTGCTCTTTTCTCTAAAGCAGAGTGTGTTTCTTGTAAGGCGAGCTAGCATTTGTTTCCCAGTCCTAAATGGAGTTGAATCACATGCAGTTTCTAGTCCTACGTGCAAGAGTTGTTTTATGGTAAGAAGAGTCACTATTGCGCTGCCATTGCCTTACACAGGACAAATAGCACTAACGTCTGTTCCCAGCAAGTACAGTGTATTGGACTAAAGAGGACCTACTGTTCTTGTCAGGTTCCTAAGCAGAATTGAACTAGATATGGCCGTGTGTGTAGGAAGCACAATTCTTTTGTTCTGAGCAAGCTCACTGTTCGGACACCATAGGAAACACAGTAGAGTAGAAGAGTGCTCTTTTCTCAAAAACAGAGTGTGTTTCTTGTAAGGCGAGCTAGCATTTGTTTCCCAGTCCTAAATGGAGTTGAATCACATGCAGTTTCTGGTCCTAAGAGCATGAGTTGTTTTCTGGTAAGGAAAGTCACTATTGCGCTCCCCTTGCCATGCACAGTGCAAATAGCTCTCGCGTCTGTTCCCAGCAAGTACAGTGTATTGGACTGAAGAGAAGCTACTGTTCTTGTCAGTTTTCTAAGCAGAGTTGAACATGATATGGCCCTTGTGTGTAGGAAGCACAGTTCTTATGTTCTGAGCAAACTCACTCCTCTGGCCCTATAGGAAACACAGTAGAGTAGAAGCGTGCTCTTTTCTCAAAAGCAGAGTGTGTTTTTGTAAGGCGAGCTAGCGTTTGTTTTCTAGTTAAATGGAGCTGAATCACATGCAGTTTCTGGTCCTACGAAGAAGAGTTGTTTTCTGGTAAAGAAAGTCACTATTGTGCTCCCATTGCCATACACAGTGCAAATAGCACTTGCGTCTGTTCCCAGCAAGTACAGTGTATCGGACTGAAGAGGAGCTAATGTTCTTGTCAGTGTCCTAAGCAGAGTTGAACTAGATATGGCTCGTGTGTAGGAAGCACAGTTCTTTTGTTCTGAGCAAGCTCACTGTTCTGGCCCTATAGGAAACACAGTAGAGTAGAAGAGTGCTCTTTTCTCAAAAGCAGAGTGTGTTTCTTGTAAGGCAAGCTAGCGTTTGTTTCCCAGTTCCAAATGGAGTTGAGTCACATGCAGTTTCTGGTCCTATGAGCAAGAGTTGTTTACTGGTAAGGAAAGTCACTATTGCGCTCCCCTTGCCATACACATTGCAAATAGCTCTCGCGTCTTTTCCCAGCAAGTACAGTGTATCAGACTGAAGAGGAGCTACTGTTCTTGTCAGTTTCCTAAGCAGAGTTGAACTAGATATGGCCCGTGTGTGTAGGAAGCACAGTTCTTTTCTTCTGAGCAAGCTCACTGTTTGCACACCATAGGAAACACAGTAGAGTAGAAGAGTGCTCTTTTCTCTAAAGCAGAGTGTGTTTCTTGTAAGGCAAGCTACCGTTTGTTTCCCAGTCCTAAATGGAGTGGAATCACATGCAGTTTCTGGTCCTACGAGCAAGAGTTGTTTTCTGGTAAGGAAAGTCACTATTGCGCTCCCATTGCCATACACAGTGCAAATAGCCCTCCCGTCTGTTCCCAGCAAGTACAGTATATTGGACTGAAGAGGAGCTACCGTTCTTCTCAGTTTCCTAAGCAGAGTTGAACTAGATATGGCCCGTGTGTGTAGGAAGCACAGTTCTTTTTTTCTGAGCAAGCTCACTGTTCTGGCCCTATAGGAAATACAGTAGAGTAGAAGAGTGCTCTTTTCTCAAAAGCAGAGTGTGTTTTTTGTAAAGCAAGCTAGAGTTTGTTTCCCAGTCCTAAATGGAGTTGAATCACATGCAGTTTCTGGTCCTACGAGCAAGAGTTGTTTTCTTGTAAGAAGAGTCACTATTTCGCTGCAATTGCCATAGCACTGCCGTCTGTTCCCAGCAAGTACAGTATATTGGACTGAAGAGGATATACTGTTCTTGTCAGGTTCCTAAGCAGACTTGAACTAGATATGGCCGTGTGAGTAGGAAGTACAGTTTTTTTGTTCTGAGCAAGCTCACTGTTCGGAACACATAGGAAACACAGTAGAGTAGAAGAGTGCTCTTTTCTCAAAAGCAGAGTGTGTTTCATATAAGGCGAGCTAGCGTTTGTTTCCCAGTCCTAAGTGGAGTAGAGTCACATGCAGTTTTTTGTCCTACGAGCAACAGTTGTTTTCTGGTATGAAGAGTAACTATTGCGCTCCCATTGCCATACACAGTGCAAATAGCACTCGCGTCTGTTCCCAGCAAGTACAGTGTATTGGACTGAAGAGGAGCTACTGTTCTTGTCAGGTTCCTAAGCAGAGTTGAACTAGATATGGTCCGTGCGTGTAGGAAGCACAGTTCTTTTGTTCTGAGCAAGCTCACTGTTTGGACCCCATAGGAAACACAGTAGAGTAGAAGAGTGCTCTTTTCTCAAAAGCAGAGTGTGTTTCTTGGAAGTCGGGCTACTGTTTCTTTCCCAGTTCTAAATGGAGTTGAGTCACATGCAGTTTTTTGTCCTACGAGCAAGAGTTGTTTTCTGGTAAGACAAGTCACTATTGTGCTCCAATTGCCATACACAGTGCAAATAGCACTCGCGTCTGTTCCCCGCAAGTACAGTGTATTGGACGGAAGAGGAGCTACTGATCTTGTCAGTTTCTTAAGGAGAGTTGAACTAGATATGGCCCGTGTGTGTAGGAAGCACAGTTCTTTTGTTCTGAGCAAGGTCACTGTTTGGAACCCATAGGAAACAGAGTAGAGTAGAAGAGTGCTCTTTTCTCAAAAGCAGAGTGTGTTTCATGTAAGGCGAGCTAGCATTTGTTTCCCAGTCTTAAATGGAGTTGAATCAGATGCAGTTTCTGGTCTTACGAGCAAGAGTTGTTTTCTGGTAAGGAAAGTCACTATTGCGGTCCCATTGACATACACAGTGCAAATAGCACTCGCGTCTGTTCCCAGCAAGTACAGTGTATCGGACAGAAGAGGAGCTACAGTTCTTCTCAGTTTCCTAAGCAGAGTTGAACGAGATATGGCTCGTGTGTAGGAAGCACAGTTCTTTTGTTCTGAGCAAGCTGACTGTTCTGGCCCTATAGGAAAAACAGTAGAGTAGAAGAGTGCTCTTTTCTCTAAAGCAGAGTGTGTTTCTTGCAAGGTGAGCTAGCTTTTGTTTCCCAGTCCTAAATGGAGTTGAATCACATGCAGTTTCTGGTCCTACAAGCAAGAGTTGTTTTCTGGTAAGAAGAGTCACTATTGTGCTGCCATTGCCATACACAGGACAAATAGCACTGGCGTCTGTTCCCAGCAAGTACAGTGTATTGGACTGAAGAGGATCTACTGTTCTTGTCAGGTTCCTAAGCAGAATTGAACTAGACATGGCCATGTGTGTAAGAAGCACAGTTCTTTTGTTCTGAGCAGCTCACTGTTCGGACCCCATACGAAACACAGTAGAGAAGAAGAGTGCTCTTTTCTTAAAGGCAGAGTGTGTTTCTTGCAAGGCGAGCTTGCATTTGTTTCCCAGTCCTAAATGGAGTTGAGTCACATGCAGTGTTTTGTCCAACGAGCAAGAGTTGTTTTCTGGTAAGACGAGTCACTATTGTGCTCCAATTGCCATACACAGTGCAAATAGCACTCGCGTCTGTTCCCCGCAAGTACATTGTATTGTACTGAAGAGGATCTACTGTTTTTGTCAGTTTTCTAAGCAGAGTTGAACTAGATATGGCCCGTGTGTGTAGGAAGCACCGTTCTTTTGTTCTGAGCAAGCTCCCTGTTTGGACCCCATAGGAAACACAGTAGAGTAGAAGAGTGCTCTTTTCTCAAAAGCAGAGTGTGTTTCTTGTAAAGCGAGCTAGAGTTTGTTTCCCAGTCCTAAATGGAGTTGAATCACATGCAGTTTCTGGTCCTACGAGCAAGAGTTGTTTTCTGGTAAGAAGAGTCACTATTGCGCTGCCATTGCCATACACAGGACAAAGAGCACTGGCGTCTGTTCCCAGCAAGTACAGTGTATTGGACTGAAGAGGATATACTGTTCTTGTCAGGTTCCTAAGCAGACTTGAACTAGATATGCCCGTGTGAGTAGGAAGTACAGTTTTTTTGTTCTGAGCAAGCTCACTGTTCGGACCCCATAGAAAGCACAGTAGAGTAGAAGAGTGCTCTTTTCGCAAAAGCAGAGTGTGTTTCATGAAAGGCGAGCTAGCATTTGTTTCCCAGTCCTAAATGGAGTTGAATCACATGCAGTTTCTGGTTCTACGAGCAAGAGTTGTTTTCTGGTAAAGAAAGTCACTATAGTGCTCCAATGCCATACACAGTGCAAATAGCACTCGCGTCTGTTCCCCGCAAGTACAGTGTATTGGACTGTAGAGGATCTACTGTTCTTGTCAGGTTCCTACGCAGAATTGAACTAGATATGGCCGTGTGTGTAGGAAGCACAGTTCTTTTGTTCTGAGCAAGCTCACTGTTCAGACCAAAGAGGAAACACAGTAGAGTAGAAGAGTGCTCTTTTCTCAAAAGCAGAGTGTGTTTCTTGTAAGGCGAGCTAGCGTTTGTTTCCCAGTCCTTAAAGGAGTTGAGTCACATGTAGTTTTTTGTCCTACGAGCAAGAGTTGTTTTCTGGTAACACGAGTCACTATTGTGCTCCCATTGCCATACACAGTGCAAATAGCACTCGCGTCTGTTCTCCGCAAGTACAGTGTATTGGATGGAAGAGGAGCTACTGTTCTTGTCAGTTTCCTAAGCAGAGTTGAAATAGATATGTCCCGTGTGTGTAGGAAGCACAGTTCTTTTGTTCTGAGCAAGCTCACTGTTTGGACCCCATAGGAAACACAGTAGAGTAGAAGAGTGCTCTTTTCTCTAAAGCAGAGTGTGTTTCTTGTAAGGCGAGCTACCATTTGATTCCCAGTCCTAAATGGAGTGGAGTCACATGCAGTTTCTGGTCCTACTAGCAAGAGATGTTTTCTGGTAAGGAAAGTCACTATTGCGCTCCCATTGCCATACACAGTGCAAATAGCCTTCCCGTCTGTTCCCAGCAAGTACAGTGTATTGGATTGAAAAGGAGCTACTGTTCTTCTCAGTTTTCTAAGCAGAGTTGAACTAGATATGGCCCATGTGTGTAGGAAGCACAGTTCTTTTGTTCTTAGCAAGCTCACTGTTTGGACCCCATAGGAAACACAGTAGAGTAGAAGAGTGCTCTTTTCTCAAAAGCAGAGTGTGTTTCTTGTAAAGCGAGCTAGAGTTTGTTTCCCAGTCCTAAATGGAGTTGAATCACATGCAGTTTCTGGTCCTAAGGCAAGAGTTGTTTTCTGGTAAGAAGAGTCACTATTGCGCTGCCATTGCCATACACAGGACAAATAGCACTGGCGTCTGTTCCGAGCAAGTACAGTGTATTGGACTGAAGAGGATATACTGTTCTTGTCAGGTTCCTAAGCAGACTTGAACTAGATATGGCCGTGTGAGTAGGAAGTACAGTTTTTTTGTTCTGAGCAAGCTCACTGTTCGGAACACATAGGAAACACAGTAGAGTAGAAGAGTGCTATTTTCTCAAAAGCAGAGTGTGTTTCATGTAAGGCGACCTAGCATTTGTTTCCCACTCCTAAGTGGAGTTGAATCACATGCAGTTTCTGGTCCTACGATCAAGAGTTTTTTTCTGGTAAGGAAAGTCACTATTGCGCTCCCATTGCCTTACACAGTGCAAATAGCACTCGCGTCTGTTCCCAGCAAGTACAGTGTATCGGACTGAAGAGGAGCTACTGTTCTTGTCAGTTTCCTAAGCAAAATTGAACTAGTTATGGCCCGTGTGTAGGAAGCACAGTTCTTTTTTTCTGAGCAAGCTCACTGTTCTGGCTTTATAGGAAACACAGTAGAGTAGAAGAGTGCTCTTTTCTCAAAAGCAGAGTGTGTTTCTTGTAAGGCGAGCTAGAGTTTGTTTCCCAGTTATAAATGGAGTTGAATCACATGAAGTTTCTGGTCCTAAGAGCAAGAGTTGTTTTCCGTTAAGAAGAGTAACTATTGCGCTGCCTTTGCCATACACAGGACAAATAGCACTAGCGTCTGTTCCCAGCAAGTACAGTGTATTGAACTGAAGAGGATCTACTGTACTTGTCAGGTTCCTAAGCAGACTTGAACTAGATATGGCCGTGTGAGTAGGAAGCACAGTTTTTTTGTTCTGAGCAAGCTCACTGTTCTGGCCATATAGGAAACAAAGTAGAGTAGAAGAGTGCTCTTTTATCAAAAGCAGAGTGTGTTTCTTGGAAGTCGAGCTAGCGTTTGTTTCCCAGTCCCAAATGGAGTTGAGTCACATGCAGTTTTTTGTCCTACGAGCAAGAGTTGTTTTCTGGTAAAACAAGTCACTATTGTGCTCCAATTGCCATACACAGGACAAATAGCACTGGCGTCTGTTCCCAGCAAGTACAGTGTATTGGACTGAAGAGGATCTACTGTTCTTGTCAGGTTCCTAAGCAGAATTGAACTAGATATGGCCGTGTGTGTAGGAAGCACAGTTTTTTTGTTCTGAGCAAGCTCACTGTTCGGAACACATAGGAAACACAGTAGAGTAGAAGAGTGCTCTTTTCTCAAAAGCAGAGTTTGTTTCTTGTAAGGCGAGCTAGCGTTTGTTTCCCAGTTCTAAATGGAGTTGAGTCACATGCAGTTTTTTGTCCTATGAGCAAAAGTTGTTTTCTGGTAAGACAAGTCACTATTGTTCTCCAATTGCCACACAATGCAAACAGCACTCGCGTCTGTTCCCCGCAAGTACAGTGTATTGGACGGAAGAGGAGCTACTGTTCTTGTCAGTTTCCTAAGCAGAGTTGAACTAGATATGGCCCGTGTGTTTAGGAAGCACAGTTCTTTTGTTCTGAGCAAGCTCACTGTTCGGACCCCATAGGAAACACAAAAGAGTAGAAGAGTGCTCTTTTCTGAAAAGCAGAGTGTGTTTCTTGTAAAGCGAGCTAGAGTTTGTTTCCCAGTCCTAAATGGAGTTGAATCACATGCAGTTTCTGGTCTTACGAGCAAGAGTTGTTTTCTGGTAAGGAAAGTCACTATTGTGCTCCCATTGCCATACACAGTGCAAATAGCACTCGTGTCTTTTCCCAGCAAGTACAGTGTATCAGACTGAAGAGGAGCTACTGTTTTTGTCAGTTTCCAAAGCAGAGTTGAACTAGATATGTTCCGTGTGTAGGAAGCACAGTTTTTTTTTTTCTGAGCAAGCTCACTTTTCAGAACACATAGGAAACACAGTAGAGTAGAAGAGTGCTCTTTTCTCAAAAGCAGAGTGTGTTTTTGTAAGGCGAGCTAGCGTTTGTTTCCTAGTCCTAAATGGAGTTGAATCTCATGCAGTTTCTGGTCCTATGAACAAGAGTTTTTTTCTGGTAAGGATAGTCACTATTGCGCTCCCATTGCCCTTCAAAAGGCAAATAGCACTCGCGTCTTTTCCCAGCAAGTACAGTGTATTGGACTGAATAGGAGCTACTGTTCTTGTCAGTTTACTAAGCAGAGTTGAACTAGATATGGTCCGTGCGTGTAGGAAGCACAGTCCTTTTGTTCTGAGCAAGCTCACTGTTTGGACCCCATAGGAAACACAGTAGAGTAGAAGAGTGCTCTTTTCTCAAAAGCAGAGTGTGTTTCTTGGAAGTCGAGCTAGCGTTTGTTTCCCAGTCCTAAATGGAGTTGAGTCCAATGCAGTTTTTTGTCCTATGAGCAAGAGTTGTTTTCTGGTAAGACAAGTCACTATTGTGCTCCAATTGCCATACACAGTGCAAATAGCACTCGCGTCTGTTCCCCGCAAGTACAGTGTATTGGACTGAAGAGGAGCTACTGTTCTTGTCATTTTCCTAAGGAGAGTTGAACTAGATATGGCCCGTGTGTGTAGGAAGCACAGTTCTTTTGTTCTGAGCAAGCTCACTGTTTGGAACCCATAGGAAACAGAGTAGAGTAGAAGAGTGCTCTTTTCTCAAAAGCAGAGTGTGTTTCATGTAAGGCGAGCTAGCATTTGTTTCCCAGTCCTAAATGGAGTTGAATCACATGCAGTTTCTGGTCCTAAGAACAAGAGTTGTTTTCTGGTAAGGAAAGTCACTATTGCGGTCCCATTGACATAAACAGTGCAAATAGCACTCCCCTATGTTCCCAGCAAGTACAGTGTATTGGACTGAAGAGGAGCTACTGTTCTTGTCAGTTTCCTAAGCAGAGTTGAACGAGATATGGCCCGTGTGTAGGAAGCACAGTTCTTTTGTTCTGAGCAAGCTCACTGTTCTGGCCCTATAGGAAAAACGGTAGAGTAGAAGAGTGCTCTTTTCTCTAAAGCAGAGTGTGTTTCTTGCAAGGTGAGCTAGCTTTTGTTTCTCAGTCCTAAATGGAGTTGAATCACATGCAGTTTCTGGTCCTACAAGCAAGAATTGTTTTCTGGTAAGAAGAGTCACTATTGCACTGCCATTGCCATACACAGGACAAATAGCACTGGCGTCTGTTCCCAGCAAGTACAGTGTATTGGACTGAAGAGGAGCTACTGTTCTTGTCAGTTTCCTAAGCAGAGTTGAACTAGATATGGCCCGTGTGTGTAGGAAGCACAGTTCATTTGTTCTGAGCAAGCTCACTGTTCGGACCCCATAGGAAACACAGTAGAGTAGAAGAGTGCTCTTTTCTCAAAAGCAGAGTGTGTTTCATGTAACGCGAGCTAGCATTTGTTTCCCAGTCCTAAATGGAGTTGAATCATATGAAGTTTCTGGTCTTACGAGCAAGAGTTGTTTTCTGGTAAGGAAAGTCACTATTGCGCTCCCATTGCCATACACAGTGCAAATAGCACTCGCGTCTGTTCCCAGCAACTACAGTGTATCGGACTGAAGAGGAGCTACTGTTCTTGTCAGTTTCCTAAGCAGAGTTGAACTAGATATGGCCCATGTGTAGGAAGCACAGTTCTTTTGTTCTGAGCAAGCTCACTATTCTGGCCCTATAGGAAACATAGTAGAGTAGAAGAGTGCGCTTTTCTCTAAAGCAGAGTGTGTTTCTTGTAAGGTGAGCTAGCTTTTGTTTCCCAGTCCTAAATGGTGTTGAATCACATGCAGTTTCTGATCCTACGAGCAAGAGTTGTTTTCTGGTATGAAGAGTCACTATTGCGCTGCCATTGCCATACACAGGACAAACAGCACTGGTGTCTGTTCCCAGCAATTACAGTGTACTGGACTGAAGAGGATCTACTGTCCTTGTCAGGTTCCTAAGCAGAATTGAAATAGATATGGCCGTGTGTAGGAAGCACAGTTCTTTGTTCTGAGCAAGCTCACTGTTCTGGCCCTATAGGAAACACAGTAGAGTAGAAGAGTGCTCTTTACTCAAAAGCAGAGTGTCTTTCTTGTAAGGGAAGCTAGCGTTTGTTTCCCAGTCCTAAATGGAGTTGAGTCACATGCAGTTTTTTGTCCAACGAGCAAGAGTTGTTTTCTGGTAAGGAAAGTCACTATTGTGCTCCCATTTCCATACACAGTGCAAATAGCCTTCCCGTCTGTTCCCAGCAAGTACAGTGTATTGTTTTGAAAAGGAGCTACTGTTCTTCTCAGTTTCCTAAGCAGAGTTGAACTAGATATGGCCCGTGTGTGTAGGAAGTATAGTTCTTTTTTTCTGACCAAGCTCACTGTTCTGGCCCTATAGGAAAAACAGTAGAGTAGAAGAGTGCTCTTTTCTCTAAAGCAGAGTGTGTTTCTTGCAAGGTGAGCTAGCTTTTGTTTCCCAGTCCTAAATGGAGTTGAATCACATGCAGTTTCTGGTCCTACGAGCAAGAGTTGTTTTCTGGTAAGACGAGTCACTATTGTGCTACAATTGCCATACACAGTGCAAATAGCACTCGCGTCTGTTCCCCGCAAGTACATTGTATTGTACTTAAGAGGATCTACTGTTTTTGTCAGTTTCCTAATCAGAGTTGAACTAGATATGGCCCGTGTGTGTAGGAAGCACAGTTCTTTTGTTCTGAGCAAGTTCACTGTTCGGACCCCATAGGAAGCACAGTAGAGTAGATGAGTGCTCTTTTCTCAAAAGCAGAGTGTGTTTCATGTAAGGCGAGCTAGCATTTGTTTCGCAGTCCTAAATGGAGTTGAATCACATGCAGTTTCTGGTCCTACGAGCAAGAGTTGTTTTCTGGTAAGAAGAGTCACTATTGCGCTGATATTGCCATACACAGGACAAATAGCACTGGCGTCTGTTCCCAGCAAGTACAGTGTATTGGACTGAAGAGGATATACTGTTCTTGTCAGGTTCCTAAGCAGACTTGAACTAGATATGGCCGTGTGAGTAGGAAGTACAGTTTTTTTGTTCTGAGCAAGCTCACTGTTCGGAACACATAGGAAACACAGTAGAGTAGAAGAGTGCTCTTTTCTCAAAAGCAGAGTGTGTTTCATGTAAGGGGACCTAGCATTTGTTTCCCACTCCTAAGTGGTGTTGAATCACATGCAGTTTCTGGTCTTACGAGCAAGAGTTGTTTTCTGGTAAGGAAAGTCACTATTGCGCTCCCATTGCCATACACAGTGCAAATAGCACTCGCGTCTGTTCCCAGCAAGTACAGTGTATCGGACTGAAGAGGAACTACTGTTCTTGTCAGTTTCCTAAGCTGAGTTGAACGAGATATGGCTCGTGTGTAGGAAGCACAGTTCTTTTGTTCTGAGCAAGCTCACTGTTCTGGCCCTATAGGAAAAACAGTAGAGTAGAAGAGTGCTCTTTTCTCTAAAGCAGAGTGTGTTTCTTGCAAGGTGAGCTAGCTTTTGTTTCCCAGTCCTAAATGGAGTTGAATCACATGCAGTTTCTGGTCCTACAAGCAAGAGTTGTTTTCTGGTAAGAAGAGTCACTATTGTGCTGCCATTGCCATACACAGGACAAATAGCACTGGCGTCTGTTCCCAGCAAGTACAGTGTATTGGACTGAAGAGGATCTACTGTTCTTGTCAGGTTCCTAAGCAGAATTGAACTAGATATGGCCGTGTGTGTAGGAAGCACAGTTCTTTTGTTCTGAGCAGCTCACTGTTCGGATCCCATAGGAAACACAGTAGAGAAGAAGAGTGCTCTTTTCTTAAAAGCAGAGTGTGTTTCTTGTAAGGCGAGCTTGCATTTGTTTCCCAGTCCTAAATGGAGTTGAGTCACATGCAGTGTTTTGTCCTACGAGCAAGAGTTGTTTTCTGGTAAGACGAGTCACTATTGTGCTCCAATTGCCATACACAGTGCAAATAGCACTCGCGTCTGTTCCCCGCAAGTACATTGTATTGTACTGAAGATGATCTACTGTTTTTGTCATTTTCCTAAGCAGAGTTGAACTAGATATGGCCAGTGTGTGTAGGAAGCACAGTTCTTTTGTTCTGAGCAAGTTCACTGTTCGGACCCCTTAGGAAGCACAGTAGAGTAGATGAGTGCTCTTTTCTCAAAAGCAGAGTGTGTTTCATGTAAGGCGAGCTAGCATTTGTTTCGCAGTCCTAAATGGAGTTGAATCACATGCAGTTTCTGGTCCTACGAGCAAGAGTTGTTTTCTGGTAAGAAGAGTCACTATTGCGCTGATATTGCCATACACAGGACAAATAGCACTGGCGTCTGTTCCCAGCAAGTACAGTGTATTGGACTGCAGAGGATATACTGTTCTTGTCAGGTTCCTAAGCAGACTTGAACTAGATATGGTCGTGTGAGTAGGAAGTACAGTTTTTTTGTTCTGAGCAAGCTCACTGTTCGGAACACATAGGAAACACAGTAGAGTAGAAGAGTGCTCTTTTCTCAAAAGCAGAGTGTGTTTCATGTAAGGGGACGAAGCATTTGTTTCCCACTCCTAAGTGGACTTGAATCACATGCTGTTTCTGGTCCTACGATCAAGAGTTGTTTTCTGGTAAGGAAAGTCACTATTGCACTCCCATTGCCGTACACAGTACAAATAGCACTCGCGTCTGTTCCCAGCAAGTACAGTGTATTGGACTGAAGAGGAGCTACTGTTCTTGTTGGTTTCCTAAGCAGAGTTGAATTAGATATGGCCCGTGTGTGTAGGAAGCACAGTTCTTTTTTTCTGTGCAAACTCACTGTTCAGACCCATAGGAAACACAGTAGAGTAGAAGAGTACTCTTTTCTCAAAAGCAGAGTGTGTTTCATGTATGCGAGCTAGCATTTGTTTCCCAGTCCTAAATGGAGTTGAATCACATTCAGTTTCTGGTCCTACGAGCAAGAGTTGTTTTCTGGTAAGGAATGTAACTATTGCGCTCCCATTGCCATACACAGTGCAAATAGCCCTCCTATCTGTTCCCAGTAAGTACAGTGTATTGGACTGCAAAGGAGCTACTGTTCTTCTCAGTTTCCTAAGCACAGTTGAACTAGATATGGGCCGTGTGTGTAGGAAGTACAGTTCTTTTTTTCTGACCAAGCTCACTGTTCTGGCCCTATAGGAAACACAGAAGAGAAGAAGAGTGTTCTTTTGTCAAAAGCAGAGTGTGTTTCATGTAAGGCGAGCCAGCATTTGTTTCCCAGTCCTAAATGGAGTTGAATCACATGCAGTTTCTGGTCCTACGAGCAAGAATTGTTTTCTGGTAAGGAAAGTCACTATTGAGCTCCCCTTGCCATACACAGTGCAAATAGCTCTCGCGTCTGTTCCCAGTAAGTACAGTGTATCAGACTGAAGAGGAGCTACTGTTCTTGTCAGTTTCCTAAGCAGAGTTGAACTAGATATGGCCCTTGTGTGTAGGAAGCACAGTTCTTGTGTTCTGAGCAAGTTCACTCTTCTGGCCCTATAGGAAACACAGTAGAGTAGAAGAGTGCTCTTTTATCAAAAGCAGAGTGTGTTTCTTGTAAGGCGAGCTAGTGTTTGTTTGCCAGTCCTAAATGGAGTTGAATCACATGCAGTTTTTGGTTCTACGAGCAAGAGTTGTTTTCTGGTAAGTAAGTCACAATTGCGCTCCCATTGCCGTACACAGTGCAAATAGCACTCGCGTCTGTTCCCAGCAAGTACAGTGTATTGAATTGAAGAGGATCTACTGTACTTGTCAGGTTCCTAAGCAGACTTGTACTAGATATGGCCGTGTGAGTAGGAAGCACAGTTTTTTTTTTCTGAGCAAGCTCACTGTTCTGGCCCTATAGGAAACAAAGTAGAGTAGAAGAGTGCTCTTTTATCAAAAGCAGAGTGTGTTTCTTGGAAGTCGAGCTAGCGTTTGTTTCCCAGTCCCAAATGGAGTTGAGTCACATGCAGTTTTTTGTCCTACGAGCAAGCGTTGTTTTCTGGTAAGACAAGTCACTATTGTGCTCCAATTGCCATACACAGGACAAATAGCACTGGCGTCTGTTCCCAGCAAGTACAGTGTATTGGACTGAAGAGGATCTACTGTTCTTGTCAGGTTCCTAAGCAGACTTGAACTAGATATGGCCGTGTGTGTAGGAAGCACAGTTTTTTTGTTCTGAGCAAGCTCACTGTTCGGAACACATAGGAAACACAGTAGAGTAGAAGAGTGCTCTTTTTTCAAAAGCAGAGTTTGTTTCTTGTAAGGCGAGCTAGCGTTTGTTTCCCAGTCCTAAATGGAGTTGAGTCTCATGCAGCTTTTTGTCCTATGAGCAAAAGTTGTTTTCTGGTAAGACAAGTCACTATTGTTCTCCAATTGCCATACACAATGCAAATAGCACTCGCGTCTTTTCCCAGCAAGTACAGTGTATTGGACGGAAGAGGAGCTACTGTTCTTGTCAGTTTCCTAAGCACAGTTGAACTAGATATGGCCCGTGTGTGTAGGAAGCACAGTTCTCTTGTTCTGAGCAAGCTCACTGTTCAGACCCCATAGGAAACACAGTAGAGTAGAAGAGTGCTCTTTTCTCAAAAGCAGAGTGTGTTTCATGTAAGGCGAGCTAGCATTTGTTTCCCAGTCCTAAATGGAGTTGAATCACATGCAGTTTCTGGTCCTAAGAACAAGAGTTGTTTTCTGGTAAGGAAAGTCACTATTGCGCTCCCATTGCCATAAACAGTGCAAATAATACTCCCCTATGTTCCCAGCAAGTACAGTGTATCGGACTGAAGAGGAGCTACTGTTCTTGTCAGTTTCCTAAGCAGAGTTGAACGAGATATGGCCCGTGTGTAGGAAGCACAGTTCTTTTGTTCTGAGCAAGCTCACTGTTCTGGCTCTATAGGAAAAACGGTAGAGTAGAAGAGTGCTCTTTTCTCTAAAGCAGAGTGTGTTTCTTGCAAGGTGAGCTAGCTTTTGTTTCCCAGTCCTAAATGGAGTTGAATCACATGCAGTTTCTGGTCCTACAAGCAAGAGTTGTTTTCTGGTAAGAAGAGTCACTATTGCGCTGCCATTGCCATACACAGGACAAATAGCACTGGCGTCTGTTCCCAGCAAGTACAGTGTATTGAACTGAAGAGGATCTACTGTTCTTGTCATGTTCCTAAGGAGACTTGAACTAGATATGGCCGTGTGAGTAGGAAGCACAGTTTTTTTTTTTTCTGAGCAAGCTCACTGTTCGGAACATATAGGAAACACAGTAGAGTAGAAGAGTGCTCTTTTCTCAAAAGCAAAGTGTGTTTCTTGGAAGTTGAGCTAGCGTTTGTTTCCCAGTCCTAAATGGAGTTGAGTCACATGCAAATTTTTGTCCTATGAGCAAGACTTGTTTTCTGGTAAGGAAAGTCACTATTGTGCTCCCATTGCCATACACAGTGCAAATAGCACTCGTGTCTGTTCCCAGCAAGTACAGTGTATCGGACTGAAGAGGAGGTACTGTTCTTGTCAGTTGCCTAAGCAGAATTGAACTAGATATGGCCCGTGTGTAGGAAGCACAGTTCTTTTGTTCTGAGCAAGCTCACTGTTCTGGCCCTATAGGAAACACAGTAGAGTAGAAGAGTGTTCTTTTCTCAAAAGCAGAGTGTGTTTCTTGTAAAGCGAGCTAGAGTTTGTTTCCCAGTTTTAAATGGAGTGGAATCACATGCAGTTTCTGGTCCTACGAGCAAGAGTTGTTTTCTGGTAAGAAGAGTCACTATTGAGCTGCCATTTCCATACACAGGACAAAAAGCACTGGCGTCTGTTCCCAGCAAGTACAGTGTATTGGACTGAAGAGGATCTACTGTTCTTGTCAGTTTCCTAAGCAGAGTTGAAGTAGATATGGCCCGTGTGTGTAGGAAGCACAGTTCTTTTGTTCTGAGCAAGCTCACTGTTCGGACCCCATAGGAAGCACAGTAGAGTAGAAGAGTGCTCTTTTCTCAAAAGCAGAGTGTCTTTCTTGTAAAGCGAGCTAGAGTTTGTTCCCCAGTCCTAAATGGAGTTGAGTCACATGCAGTTTTTTGTCCTACGAGCAAGAGTTGTTTTCCGGAAAGACAAGTCACTATTGTGCTCCAATTGCCCTTCACAGTGCAAAGAGCACTCGCGTCTGTTCCCCGCAAGTACAGTGTATTGGACTGAAGAGGAGCTACTGTTCTTGTCAGTTTCCTAAGCAGAGTTGAACTAGATATGGCCCGTGTGTGTAGGAAGCACAGTTCATTTGTTCTGAGTAAGCTCACTGTTCCGACCCCATAGGAAACACAGTAGAGTAGAAGAGTGCTCTTTTCTCAAAAGCAGAGTGTGTTTCATGTAACGCGAGCTAGCATTTGTTTCCCAGTCCTAAATGGAGTTGAATCACATGAAGTTTCTGGTCTTACTAGCAAGAGTTGTTTTCTGGTAAGGAAAGTCACTATTGCACTCCCATTGCCATACACAGTGCAAATAGCACTCGCGTCTGTTCCCAGCAACTACAGTGTATTGGACTGAAGAGGAGCTACTGTTCTTGTCAGTTTCCTAAGCAGAGTTGAACTAGATATGGCCCATGTGTAGGAAGCACAGTTCTTTTGTTCTGAGCAAGCTCACTATTCTGGCCCTATAGGAAACACAGTAGAGTAGAAGAGTGCGCTTTTCTCTAAAGCAGAGTGTTTTTCTTGTAAGGTGAGCTAGCTTTTGTTTCCCAGTCCTAAATGGTGTTGAATCACATGCAGTTTCTGATCCTACGAGCAAGAGTTGTTTTCTGGTATGAAGAGTCACTATTGCGCTGCCATTGCCATACACAGGACAAACAGCACTGGTGTCTGTTCCCAGCAATTACAGTGTACTGGACTGAAGAGGATCTACTGTCCTTTCAGGTTCCTAAGCAGAATTGAAATAGATATGGCCGTGTGTAGGAAGCACAGTTCTTTGTTCTGAGCAAGCTCACTGTTCTGGCCCTATAGGAAACACAGTAGAATAGAAGAGTGCTCTTTACTCAAAAGCAGAGTATCTTTCTTATAAGGTAAGGTAGCGTTTGTTTCCCAGTCCTAAATGGAGTTGAGTCACATGCAGTTTTTTGTCATACGAGCAAGAGTTGTTTTCTGGTAAGACGAATCACTATTGTGCTCCAATTGCCATACACAGTGCAAATAGCACTGGCGTCTGTTCCCCGCAAGTACAGTATATTGGATGGAAGAGGAGCTACTGTTCTTGTCAGTTTCCTAAGCAGAGTTGAACTAAATATGGCCCGTGTGTGTAAAAGCACAGTTCTTTTGTTCTGAGCAAGCTCACTGTTCGGACCCCATAGGAAACACGGTAGAGGAGAAGAGTGCTCTTTTCTCAAAAGCAAAGTGTGTTTCTTGTAAGGCGAGCTAGCGTTTGTTTCCCAGTCCTAAATGGAGTGGAATCACATGCAGTTTCTGGTCCTACGAGCAAGAGTTGTTTTCTGGTAAGAAGTGTCACTATTGCACTGCCAATGCCATACACAGGACAAATAGCACTGGCGTCTGTTCCCAGCAAGTACAGTGTATTGGACTGAAGAGGATCTAGTGTTCTTGTCAGGTTCCTAAGCAGACTTGAAATAGATATGGCCGTGTGTGTAGGAAGCACAGTTTTTTTGTTCTGAGCAAGCTCACTGTTTGGAACACATAGGAAACACAGTAGAGTAGAAGAGTGCTCTTTTCTCAAAAGCAGAGTGTGTTTCTTGTAAGGCGAGCTATCGTTTGTTTCCCAGTCCTAAATGGAGTTGAATCACATGCAGTTTCTGGTCCTAAGAGCAAGAGCTGATTTCTGGTAAGGAAAGTCACTATTGTGCTGCCCTTGCCATACATAGTGCAAATAGCTCTCACGTCTGTTCCCAGCAAGTACAGTGTATCGGAATAAAGAGGAGCTACTGTTCTTGTCAGTTTCCTATGCAGAGTTGAACTAGATATGGCCGTGTGAGTAGGAAGCACAGTTTTTTTGTTCTGAGCAAGCTTACTGTTCGGAACACATAGGAAACACAGTAGAGTAGAAGAGTGCTCTTTTCTCAAAAGCAGAGTGTGTATCTTGGAAGTCGAGCTAGCGTTTGTATCCCAGTTAAATGGAGTTGAGTCACATGCAGTTTTTTGTCCTACGAGCAAGAGTTGTTTTCTGGTAAGACAAGTCACTATTGTGCTCCAATTGCCATACACAGTGCAAAGAGCACTCGCGTCTGTTCCCTGCAAGTACAGTGTATTGGAAGGAAGAGGAGCTATTGTTCTTGTCAGTTTCCTAAGAAGAGTTGAACTAGATATGGCCCATGTGTGTTGGAAGCACAGTTCTTTTGTTCTGAGCAAGCTCACTGTTCGGACGCCTTAGGAAACACAGTAGAGTAGAAGACTGCTCTTTTCTCAAAAGCAGAGTGTGTTTCATGTAAGTTGAGCTAGCATTTGTTTCCCAGTCCTAAATGGAGTTGAATCACATGCAGTTTCTGGTATTACGAGCAAGAGTTGTTTTCTGGTAAGGAAAGTCACTATTGCGCTCCCATTGCCATACACAGTGCAAATAGCCCTCCCGTCTGTTCCCAGCAAGTACAGTGTATTGGACTGAAAAGGAGCTACTGTTCTTCTCAGTTTTCTAAGCAGAGTTGAACTAGATATGGCCCGTGTGTGTAGGAAGTACAGTTCTTTTTTTCTGAGCAAGCTCACTGTTCTGGCCCTATAGGAAACACAGTAGAGTAGAAGAGTGCTCTTTTCTCAAAAGCAGAGTGTGTTTCTTGTAAGGCGAGCTAGCATTTGTTTCCCAGTCCTAAATGGAGTGGAATCACATGCAGTTTCTGGTCCTACGAGCAAGAGTTGTTTTCTGGTAAGAAGAGACACTATTGCACTGCCATTGCCATACACAGGACAAATAGCACTGGCGTCTGTTCCCAGCAAGTACAGTGTATTGAACTGAAGAGGATCTACTGTTCTTGTCAGGTTCCTAAGCAGACTTGAACTAGATATGCCCGTGTGTGTAGGAAGCACAGTTTTTTTGTTCTGAGCAAGCTCACTGTTCGGAACACATAGGAAACACAGTAGAGTAGAAGAGTGCTCTTTTCTCAAAATCGTAGTGTGTTTCTTGTAAGGCGAGCTAGCGTTTGTTTCCAAGTCCTAAATGGAGTTGAGTCACATGAAGTTTTTTGTCCTATGAGCAAAAGTTGTTTTCTGGTAAGACAAGTCACTATTGTGCTCCAATTGCCATACCCAGTGCAAATAGCACTCGCGTCTGTTCCCCGCAAGTACAGTGTATTGGACGGAAGAGGAGCTACTGTTCTTGTCACTTTCCTAAGCACAGTTGAACTAGATATGGCCGTGTGTGTAGGAAGCACAGTTTTTTTGTTCTGAGCAAGCTAACTGTTCGGAACACATAGGAAACACAGTAGAGAAGAAGAGTGCTCTTTTCTCAAAAGCAGAGTGTGTTTCTTGGAAGTCGAGCTAGCGTTTGTTTCCCAGTCCTAAATGGAGTTGAGTCACATGCAGTTTTTTGTCCAACGAGCAAGAGTTATTTTCTGGTAAGACAAGTCACTATTGTGCTCCAATTGCCATACACAGTGCAAATTGCACTCGCGTCTGTTCCCCGCAAGTACAGTGTATTGGACTGAAGAGGAGCTACTGTTCTTGTTTGTTTCCTAAGCAGAGTTTAATTAGATATGGCCTGTGTGTGTAGAAAGCACAGTTCTTTTGTTCTGAGCAAGCTCACTGTTCGGACCCCATAGGAAACACAGTAGAGTAGAAGAGTGCTCTTTTCTCAAAAGCAGAGTGTGTTTCTTGTAAGGCGAGCTAGCATTTCTTTCCCAGTCCTAAATGGAGTTGAATCACATGCAGTTTCTGGTCCTACGAGCAAGAGTTGTTTTCTGGGAAGGAAAGTCACTATTGCGCTCCCATTGCCATACACAGTGCAAATAGCACTCGCGTCTGTTCCCAGCAAGTACAGTGTATCGGACTGAAGAGGAGCTACTGTTCTTGTCAGTTTCCTAAGCAGAGTTGAACTAGTTATGGCCCGTGTGTAGGAAGCACAGTTCTTTTGTTCTGAGCAAGCTCACTGTTCTGGCCCTATAGGAAACACAGTAGAGTAGAAGAGTGCTCTTTTCTCAAAAGCAGAGTGTGTTTCTTGTAAGGCGAGCTAGCATTTGTTTCCCAGTCCTAAATGGAGTTGAGTCACATGCAGTTTTTTGTCCTACGAGCAAGAGTTTTTTTTCTGGTAAGACGAGTCACTATTGTGCTCCAATTGCCATACACAGTGCAAATAGCACTCGCGTCTGTTCCCAGCAAGTACAATGTATCGGACTGAAGAGGAGCTAATGTTCTTGTCAGTTTCCTAAGCAGAGTTGAACTAGATTTGGCCTGTGTGTGTGGGAAGCACAGTTCTTTTGTTCTAAGCAAGCTCACTGTTTGGAGCCAATAGGAAACACAGTAGAGTAGAAGAGTGCTCTTTTCTCAAAAACAGAGTGTGTTTCATGTAAGGCGAGCTAGCATTTGTTTCCCAGTCCTAAATGGAGTGGAATCACATGCAGTTTCTCGTCCTACGAGCAAGGGTTGTTTTCTGGTAAGAAGAGTCACTATTGTGCTGCCATTGCCATACACAGCACAAATAGCACTGGCGTCTGTTCCCAGCAAGTACAGTGTATTGGACTGAAGAGGATCTACTGTTTTTGTCAGGTTCCTAAGCAGACTTGAAGTAGATATGGCCTTGTGTGTAGGAAGCACAGTTTTTTTGTTCTGAGCAAGCTCACTTTAAGGAACACATAGGAAACACAGTAGAGTAGAAGAGTGCTCTTTTCTCAAAAGCAGAGTGTGTTTCTTGGAAGTCGAGCTAGCGTTTGTTTCCCAGTCCTAAATGGAGTTGACTCACTTGCAGTTTTTTGTCCTACGAGCAAGAGTTGTTTTCTCGTAAGATAAGTCACTATTGTGCTCCAATTGCCATACACAGTGCAAATAGCACTCGCGTCTGTTCCCCGCAAGTACAGTGTATTGGACTGAAGAGGAGCTACTGTTCTTGTTTGTTTCCTAAGCAGAGTTGAACTAGATATGGCCCGTGTGAGGGAAGCACAGTTCTTTTGTTCTGAGCAAGCTCACTGTTCGGACCCAATAGGAAACGCTGTAGAATAGAAGAGTGCTCTTTTCTCAAAAGCAGAGTGTGTTTCATGTAAGGCGAGCTAGCACTTGTTCCCCAGTCCTAAATGGAGTTGAATCACATGCAGTTTCTGGTCCTACGAGCAAGAGTTGTTTTCTGGTAAGGAAAGTCACTATTGTGCTCCCATTGACATACACAGTGCAAATAGCACTGGCGTCTGTTCCCAGCAAGTACAGTGTATCGGACTGAAGAGGAGCTACTGTTCTTGTCAGTTTCCTAAGCAGAGTTGAACGAGATATGGCCCGTATGTAGGAAGCACAGTTCTTTTGTTTTCAGCAAGCTCACTGTTCTGGCCCTATAGGAAACACAGTAGAGCAGAAGAGTGCTCTTTTCTCTAAAGCAGAGTGTGTTTCTTGTAAGGCGAGCTAGTGTTTGTTTCCCAGTCCTAAATGGAGTTGAATCACATGCAGTTTCTAGTCCTAAGAGCAAGAGTTGTTTTATGGTAAGAAGAGTCACTATTGCGCTGCCATTGCCATACACAGGACAAATAGCACTGGCGTCTGTTTCCAGCAAGTACAGTGTATTGGACTGAAGAGGATCTACTGTTCTTGTCAGGTTCCTAAGCAGAATTGAACGAGATATGGCCGTGTGTGTAGGAAGCACAGTTCTTTTGTTCTGAGCAAGCTCACTGTTTGGACACCATAGGAAACCCAGTAGAGTAGAAGAGTGCTCTTTTCTCAAAAGCAGAATGTGTTTCTTGGAAGTCGAGCTAGCGTTTGTTTCCCAGTCCTAAATGGAGTTGAGTCACATGCAGTTTTTTGTCCTACGAGCAAGAGTTGTTTTCTCGTAAGACAAGTCACTATTGTGCTCCAATGCCATACACAGTGCAAATAGCACTCGCGTCTATTCCCCGCAAGTACAGTGTATTGGACTGAAGAGGATCTACTGTTCTTGTCAGGTTCCTAAGCAGAATTGAACTTGATATGGCCGTGTGTGTAGGAAGCACAGTTCTTTTGTTCTGAGCAAGCTCACTGTTCGGACACCATAAGAAACAAAGTAGAGTAGAAGAGTGCTCTTTTCTCAAAAGCAGAGTGTGTTTCTTGTAAGGCGAGCTAGCATTTGTTTCCCAGTCCTAAATGGAGTTGAATCTCATGCAGTTTCTGGTCCTAAGAGCAAGAGTTGTTTTCTGGTAAGGAAAGTCACTATTGCGCTCCCCTTGCCATACATAGTGCAAATAGCTCTCGCGTCTATTCCCAGCAAGTACAGTGTATCGGACTGAAGAGGAGCTACTGTTCTTGTCAGTTTCCTAAGCAGAGTTGAACTAGATATGGCCCGTGTGTGTAGGAAGCACAGTTCTTATGTTCTGGGCAAGCTCACTGTTCTGGCCCCAGAGGAAACACAGTAGAGTAGAAGAGTGCTCTTTTCTCTAAAGCAGAGTGTGTTTCTTTTAAGGCGAGCTAGCGTTTGTTTCCCAGTCCTAAATGGAGTTGAGTCACTTGCAGTTTTTTGTCCTACGAGCAAGAGTTGCTTTCTGGTAAGACGAGTCACTATTGTGCTAAAATTGCCATACACAGTGCAAATAGCACTCGCGTCTGTTCCCCGCAAGTAAAGTGTATTGGACTGAAGAGGAGCTACTGTTCTTGTAAGTTTCATAAGCAGAGTTGAACTAGATATGGCCCGTGTATGTAGGAAGCACAGTTCTTATGTTCTGAGCAAGCTCACTGTTCTGGCCCTATAGGAAACACAGTAGAGTAGAAGAGTGCTCTTTTCTCTAAAGCCGAGTGTGTTTCTTGTAAGGCGAGCTAGCGTTTGTTTCCCAATCCTAAATGGAGTTGAATCACATGCAGTTTCTGGTCCTACGAGCAAGAGTTGTTTTCTGGTAAGACGAGTCACTATTGTGCTCCCATTGACATACACAGTGCAAATAGCACTCGCGTCTCTTTCCAGCAAGTACAGTGTATCGGACTAAAGCGGAGCTACTGTTCTTGTCAGTTTCCTATGCAGAGTTGAACTAGATATGGCCGTGTGAGTAGGAAGCACAGTTTTTTTGTTCTGAGCAAGCTTACTGTTCGGAACACATAGGAAACACAGTAGAGTAGAAGAGTGCTCTTTTCTCAAAAGCAGAGTGTGTATCTTGGAAGTCGAGCTAGCGTTTGTTTCCCAGTTAAATGGAGTTAAGTCACATGCAGTTTTTTGTCCTACGAGCAAGAGTTGTTTTCTGGTAAGACAAGTCACTATTGTGCTCCAATTGCCATACACAGTGCAAAGAGCACTCGCGTCTGTTCCCTGCAAGTACAGTGTATTGGAAGGAAGAGGAGCTATTGTTCTTGTCAGTTTCCTAAGAAGAGTTGAACTAGATATGGCCCATGTGTGTTGGAAGCACAGTTCTTTTGTTCTGAGCAAGCTCACTGTTCGGACGCCTTAGGAAACACAGTAGAGTAGAAGAGTGCTCTTTTCACAAAAGCAGAGTGTGTTTCATGTAAGGCGATCTAGCATTTGTTTCCCAGTCCTAAATGGAGTTGAATCACATGCAGTTTCTGGTATTACGAGCAAGAGTTGTTTTCTGGTAAGGAAAGTCACTATTGCGCTCCCATTGCCATACACAGTGCAAATAGCACTCGCGTCTGATCCCAGCAAGTACAGTGTATTGGACAGAAGAGGTGCTACTGTTCTTGTCAGTTTCCTAAGCAGAGTTGAATGAGATATGGCCCTGTGTGTTGGAAGCACAGTCCTTTTGTTCTGAGCAAGCTCACTGTTCTGGCCCTATAGGAAACACTGTAGAGTAGAAGAGTGCTCTTTTCTCTAAAGCAGAGTGTGTTTCATGTAATGCGAGCCAGCATTTGTTTCCCAGTCCTAAATGGAGTTGAATCTCATGCAGTTTCTGGTCTTACGAACAAGAGTTGTTTTCTGGTAAGGAAAGTCACTATTGCGCTCCCATTGACATACACAGTGCAAATAGCACTCGCGTCTGTTCCCAGCAAATACAGTGTATCGGACTGAAGAGGAGCTACTGTTCTTGTCAGTTACCTAAGCAGAGTTGAACTAGATATGGCCCGTGTGTAGGAAGCACAGTTCTTTTGTTCTGAGCAAGCTCACTGTTCTGGCCCTATAGGAAACACAGTAGAGTAGAAGAGTGCTCTTTTCTCTAAAGCAGAGTGTGTTTCTTGGAAGGTGAGATAGCTTTTGTTTCCCAGTCCTAAATGGAGTTGAATCACATGCAGTTTCTGGTCCTACAAGCAAGAGTTTTTTTCTGGTAAGAAGAGTCACTATTGCGCTGCCATTGCCGTACACAGGACAAATAGCACTGGCATCTGTTCCCAGCAAGTACAGTGTATTGGACTGAAGAGGATCTACTGTTCTTGTCAGGTTCCTAAGCAGACTTGAACTAGATATGGCCGTGTGTGTAGGAAGCACTGTTTTTTTGTTCTGAGCAAGCTCATTGTTCTGAACACATAGGAAACACAGTAGAGTAGAAGAGTGCTCTTTTCTCAAAAGCAGAGTGTGTTTCTTGGAAGTCGAGCTAGCGTTTGTTTCCCAGTCCTAAATGGAGTTGAGTCACATGCAGTTTTTTGTCCAACGAGCAAGAGTTATTTTCTGGTAAGACAAGTCACTATTGTGCTCCAATGCCATACACAGTGCAAATAGCACTCGCTTCTGTTCCCCGCAAATACAGTGTATTTGACTGAAGAGGAGCTACTGTTCTTGTTTCTTTCCTAAGCAGAGTTGAATTAGATATGGCCCGTGTGTGTAGAAAGCACAGTTCTTTTGTTCTGAGCAAGCTCACTGTTCGGACCCCATAGGAAACACAGTAGAGTAGAAGAGTGCTCTTTTCTCAAAAGCAGAGTGTGTTTCATGTAACGCGAGCTAGCATTTGTTTCCCAGTCCTAAATGGAGTTGAATCACATGAAGTTTCTGGTCTTACTAGCAAGAGTTGTTTTCTGGTAAGGAAAGTCACTATTGCGCTCCCATTGCCATACACAGTGCAAATAGCACTCGCGTCTGTTCCCAGCAACTACAGTGTATTGGACTGAAGAGGAGCTACTGTTCTTGTCAGTTTCCTAAGCAGAGTTGAACTAGATATGGCCCATGTGTAGGAAGCACAGTTCTTTTGTTCTGAGCAAGCTCACTATTCTGGCCCTATAGGAAACACAGTAGAGTAGAAGAGTGCGCTTTTCTCTAAAGCAGAGTGTTTTTCTTGTAAGGTGAGCTAGCTTTTGTTTCCCAGTTTTAAATGGTGTTGAATCACATGCAGTTTCTGATCCTACGAGCAAGAGTTGTTTTCTGGTATGAAGAGTCACTATTGCGCTGCCATTGCCATACACAGGACAAACAGCACTGGTGTCTGTTCCCAGCAATTACAGTGTACTGGACTGAAGAGGATCTACTGTCCTTTCAGGTTCCTAAGCAGAATTGAAATAGATATGGCCGTGTGTAGGAAGCAAAGTTCTTTGTTCTGAGCAAGCTCACTGTTCTGGCCCTATAGGAAACACAGTAGAGTAGAAGAGTGCTCTTTACTCAAAAGCAGAGTGTCTTTCTTATAAGGCAAGGTAGCGTTTGTTTCCCAGTCCTAAAAGGAGTTGAGTCACATGCAGTTTTTTGTCCTACGAGCAAGAGTTGTTTTCTGGTAAGACGAGTCACTATTGTGCTCCAATTGCCATACACAGTGCAAATAGCACTGGCGTCTGTTCCCCGCAAGTACAGTATATTGGATGGAAGAGGAGCTACTGTTCTTGTCAGTTTCCTAAGCAGAGTTGAACTAAATATGGCCCGTGTGTGTAGGAAGCACAGTTCTTTTGTTCTGAGCAAGCTCACTGTTCGGACCCCATAGGAAACACAGTAGAGGAGAAGAGTGCTCTTTTCTCAAAAGCAAAGTGTGTTTCTTGTAAGGCGAGCTAGCGTTTGTTTCCCAGTCCTAAATGGAGTGGAATCACATGCAGTTTCTGGTCCTAAGAGCAAGAGTTGTTTTCTGGTAAGAAGTGTCACTATTGCACTGCCAATGCCATACACAGGACAAATAGCACTGGCGTCTGTTCCCAGCAAGTACAGTGTATTGGACTGAAGAGGATCTAGTGTTCTTGTCAGTTTCCTAAGCAGACTTGAAATAGATATGGCCGTGTGTGTAGGAAGCACAGTTTTTTTGTTCTGAGCAAGCTCACTGTTTGGAACACATAGGAAACACAGTAGAGTAGAAGAGTGCTCTTTTCTCAAAAGCAGAGTGTGTTTCTTGTAAGGCGAGCTATCGTTTGTTTCCCAGTCCTAAATGGAGTTGAATCACATGCAGTTTCTGGTCCTAAGAGCAAGAGCTGATTTCTGGTAAGGAAAGTCACTATTGTGCTGCCCTTGCCATACATAGTGCAAATAGCTCTCACGTCTGTTCCCAGCAAGTACAGTGTATCGGAATAAAGAGGAGCTACTGTTCTTGTCAGTTTCCTATGCAGAGTTGAACTAGATATGGCCGTGTGAGTAGGAAGCACAGTTTTTTTGTTCTGAGCAAGCTTACTGTTCGGAACACATAGGAAACACAGTAGAGTAGAAGAGTGCTCTTTTCTCAAAAGCAGAGTGTGTATCTTGGAAGTCGAGCTATCGTTTGTATCCCAGTTAAATGGAGTTGAGTCACATGCAGTTTTTTGTCCTACGAGCAAGAGTTGTTTTCTGGTAAGACAAGTCACTATTGTGCTCCAATTGCCATACACAGTGCAAAGAGCACTCGCGTCTGTTCCCTGCAAGTACAGTGTATTGGAAGGAAGAGGAGCTATTGTTCTTGTCAGTTTCCTAAGAAGAGTTGAACTAGATATGGCCCATGTGTGTTGGAAGCACAGTTCTTTTGTTCTGAGCAAGCTCACTGTTCGGACGCCTTAGGAAACACAGTAGAGTAGAAGACTGCTCTTTTCTCAAAAGCAGAGTGTGTTTCATGTAAGGCGAGCTAGCATTTGTTTCCCAGTCCTAAATGGAGTTGAATCACATGCAGTTTCTGGTATTACGAGCAAGAGTTGTTTTCTGGTAAGGAAAGTCACTATTGCGCTCCCATTGCCATACACAGTGCAAATAGCACTCGCGTCTGTTCCCAGCAAGTACAGTGTATCGGACTGAAGAGGAGCTAATGTTCTTGTCAGTTTCCTAAGCAGAGTTGAACTAGATTTGGCCTGTGTGTGTGGGAAGCACAGTTCTTTTGTTCTAAGCAAGCTCACTGTTTGGAGCCAATAGGAAACACAGTAGAGTAGAAGAGTGCTCTTTTCTCAAAAACAGAGTGTGTTTCATGTAAGGCGAGCTAGCATTTGTTTCCCAGTCCTAAATGGAGTGGAATCACATGCAGTTTCTCGTCCTACGAGCAAGGGTAGTTTCCTGGTAAGAAGAGTCACTATTATGCTGCCATTGCCATACACAGCAAATATAGCACTGGCGTCTGTTCCCAGCAAGTACAGTGTATTGGACTGAAGAGGATCTACTGTTTTTGTCAGGTTCCTAAGCAGACTTGAAGTAGATATGGCCTTGTGTGTAGGAAGCACAGTTCTTTTGTTCTAAGCAAGCTCACTGTTTGGACACCATAGGAAACCCAGTAGAGTAGAAGAGTGCTCTTTTCTCAAAAGCAGAATGTGTTTCTTGGAAGTCGAGCTAGCGTTTGTTTCCCAGGCCTAAATGGAGTTGAGTCACATGCAGTTTTTTGTCCTACGAGCAAGAGTTGTTTTCTCGTAAGACAAGTCACTATTGTGCTCCAATTGCCATACACAGTGCAAATAGCACTCGCGTCTATTCCCCGCAAGTACAGTGTATTGGACTGAAGAGGATCTACTGTTCTTGTCAGGTTCCTAAGCAGAATTGAACTTGATATGGCCGTGTGTATAGGAAGCACAGTTCTTTTGTTCTGAGCAAGCTCACTGTTCGGACACCATAAGAAACAAAGTAGAGTAGAAGAGTGCTCTTTTCTCAAAAGCAGAGTGTGTTTCTTGTAAGGCGAGCTAGCATTTGTTTCCCAGTCCTAAATGGAGTTGAATCTCATGCAGTTTCTGGTCACAAGAGCAAGAGTTGTTTTCTGGTAAGGAAAGTCACTATTGCGCTCCCCTTGCCATACATAGTGCAAATAGCTCTCGCGTCTATTCCCAGCAAGTACAGTGTATCGGACTGAAGAGGAGCTACTGTTCTTGTCAGTTTCCTAAGCAGAGTTGAACTAGATAGGGCCCGTGTGTGTAGGAAGCACAGTTCTTATGTTCTGGGCAAGCTCACTGTTCTGGCCCCAGAGGAAACACAGTAGAGTAGAAGAGTGCTCTTTTCTCTAAAGCAGAGTGTGTTTCTTTTAAGGCGAGCTAGCGTTTGTTTCCCAGTCCTAAATGGAGTTGAGTCACTTGCAGTTTTTTGTCCTACGAGCAAGAGTTGCTTTCTGGTAAGACGAGTCACTATTGTGCTAAAATTGCCATACACAGTGCAAATAGCACTCGCGTCTGTTCCCCGCAAGTAAAGTGTATCGGACTGAAGAGGAGCTACTGTTCTTGTCAGTTTCATAAGCAGAGTTGAACTAGATATGGCCCGTGTATGTAGGAAGCACAGTTCTTATGTTCTGAGCAAGCTCACTGTTCTGGCCCTATAGGAAACACAGTAGAGTAGAAGAGTGCTCTTTTCTCTAAAGCCGAGTGTGTTTCTTGTAAGGCGAGCTAGCGTTTGTTTCCCAATCCTAAATGGAGTTGAATCACATGCAGTTTCTGGTCCTACGAGCAAGAGTTGTTTTCTGGTAAGACGAGTCACTATTGTGCTCCCATTGACATACACAGTGCAAATAGCACTCGCGTCTCTTTCCAGCAAGTACAGTGTATCGGACTAAAGAGGAGCTACTGTTCTTGTCAGTTTCCTATGCAGAGTTGAACTAGATATGGCCGTGTGAGTAGGAAGCACAGTTTTTTTGTTCTGAGCAAGCTCACTGTTCGGAACACATAGGAAACACAGTAGAGTAGAAGAGTGCTCTTTTCTCAAAAGCAGAGTGTGTATCTTGGAAGTCGAGCTAGCGTTTGTTTCCCAGTTAAATGGAGTTGAGTCACATGCAGTTTTTTGTCCTACGAGCAAGAGTTGTTTTCTGGTAAGACAAGTCACTATTGTGCTCCAATTGCCATACACAGTGCAAAGAGCACTCGCGTCTGTTCCCTGCAAGTACAGTGTATTGGAAGGAAGAGGAGCTATTGTTCTTGTCAGTTTCCTAAGAAGAGTTGAACTAGATATGGCCCATGTGTGTTGGAAGCACAGTTCTTTTGTTCTGAGCAAGCTCACTGTTCGGACGCCTTAGGAAACACAGTAGAGTAGAAGAGTGCTCTTTTCACAAAAGCAGAGTGTGTTTCATGTAAGGCGAGCTAGCATTTGTTTCCCAGTCCTAAATGGAGTTGAATCACATGCAGTTTCTGGTATTACGAGCAAGAGTTGTTTTCTGGTAAGGAAAGTCACTATTGCGCTCCCATTGCCATACACAGTGCAAATAGCACTCGCGTCTGATCACAGCAAGTACAGTGTATTGGACAGAAGATGTGCTACTGTTCTTGTCAGTTTCCTAAGCAGAGTTGAACGAGATATGGCCCTGGGTCTTGGAAGCACAGTCCTTTTGTTCTGAGCAAGCTCACTGTTCTGGCCCTATAGGAAACACTGTAGAGTAGAAGAGTGCTCTTTTCTCTAAAGCAGAGTGTGTTTCATGTAATGCGAGCCAGCATTTGTTTCCCAGTCCTAAATGGAGTTGAATCTCATGCAGTTTCTGGTCTTACGAGCAAGAGTTGTTTTCTGGTAAGGAAAGTCACTATTGCGCTCCCATTGACATACACAGTGCAAATAGCACTCGCGTCTGTTCCCAGCAAGTACAGTGTATCGGACTGAAGAGGAGCTACTGTTCTTGTCAGTTTCCTAAGCAGAGTTGAACTAGATATGGCCCGTGTGTAGGAAGCACAGTTCTTTTGTTCTGAGCAAGCTCACTGTTCTGGCCCTATAGGAAACACAGTAGAGTAGAAGAGTGCTCTTTTCTCTAAAGCAGAGTGTGTTTCTTGGAAGGTGAGATAGCTTTTGTTTCCCAGTCCTAAATGGAGTTGAATCACATGCAGTTTCTGGTCCTACAAGCAAGAGTTTTTTTCTGGTAAGAAGAGTCACTATTGCGCTGCCATTGCCGTACACAGGACAAATAGCACTGGCATCTGTTCCCAGCATGTACAGTGTATTGGACTGAAGAGGATCTACTGTTCTTGTCAGGTTCCTAAGCAGACTTGAACTAGATATGGCCGTGTGTGTAGGAAGCACAGTTTTTTTGTTCTGAGCAAGCTCATTGTTCTGAACACATAGGAAACACAATAGAGTAGAAGAGTGCTCTTTTCTCAAAAGCAGAGTGTGTTTCTTGGAAGTCGAGCTGGCGTTTGTTTCCCAGTCCTAAATGGAGTTGAGTCACATGCAGTTTTTTGTCCAACGAGCAAGAGTTATTTTCTGGTAAGACAAGTCACTATTGTGCTCCAATGCCATACACAGTGCAAATAACACTCGCGTCTGTTCCCCGCAAATACAGTGTATTTGACTGAAGAGGAGCTACTGTTCTTGTTTCTTTCCTAAGCAGAGTTGAATTAGATATGGCCCGTGTGTGTAGAAAGCACAGTTCTTTTGTTCTGAGCAAGCTCACTGTTCGGACCCCATAGGAAACACAGTAGAGTAGAAGAGTGCTCTTTTCTCAAAAGCAGAGTGTGTTTCTTGTAAGGCGAGCTAGCATTTCTTTCCCAGTCCTAAATGGAGTTGAATCACATGCAGTTTCTGGTCCTACGAGCAAGAGTTGTTTTCTGGTAAGGAAAGTCACTATTGTGCTCCCATTGCCATACACAGTGCAAATAGCACTCGCGTCTGTTCCCAGCAAGTACAGTGTATCGGACTGAAGAGGAGCTACTGTTCTTTTCAGTTTCATAAGCAGAGTTGAACTAGTTATGGCCCGTGTGTAGGAAGCACAGTTCTTTTGTTCTGAGCAAGCTCACTGTTCTGGCCCTATAGGAAACACAGTAGAGTAGAAGAGTGCTCTTTTCTCAAAAGCAGAGTGTGTTTCTTGTAAGGCGAGCTAGCATTTGTTGCCAAGTCCTAAATGGAGTGGAATCACATGCAGTTTCTGGTCCTACGAGCAAGAGTTGTTTTCTGGTATGGAAAGTCACTATTGCGCTCCCATTGCCATACACAGTGCAAATAGCACATGCGTCTGTTCCCAGGAATTACAGTGTATTGGACTGAAGAGGAGCTACTGTTCTAGTCAGGTTCCTAAGCAGAGTTGAACTAGATATGGCCCGTGTGTGTAGGAAGCACAGTTCTTATGTTCTGAGCAAGCTCACTGCTCTGGCCCCATAGGAAACACAGTAGAGTAGAAGAGTGCTCTTTTCTCTAAAGCAGAGTGTGTTTCTTGTAAGGCCAGCTAGCGTTTGTTTCCCAGTCTTAAATGGAGTTGAATCACATGCAGTTTCTAGTCCTAAGAGCAAGAGTTGTTTTATGGTAAGAAGAGTCACTATTGCGCTGCCATTGCCATACACAGGACAAAGAGCACTCGCGTCTGTTCCCAGCAAGTACAGTGTATTGGACTGAAGAGGATCTACTGTTCTTGTCAGGTTCCTAAGCAGACTTGAACTAGATATGGCCGTGTGTGTAGGAAGCACAGGTCTTTTGTTCTGAGCAAGCTCACTGTTCGGACACCATAGGAAACACAGTAGAGTAGAAGAGTGCTCTTTTCTCAAAAGCAGAGTGTGTTTCTTGTAAGGCGAGCTAGCGTTTGTTTCCCAGTCCTAAATGGAGTTGAATCTCATGCAGTTTTTGGTCCTAAGAGCAAGAGTTGTTTTCTGGTAAGGAAAGTCACTATTGCACTCCCCTTGCCATGCGTAGTGCAAATAGCTCTCGCGTCTATTCCCAGCAAGTACAGTGTAGCGGACTGAAGAGGATCTAATGTTCTTGTCAGTTTCCTAAGCAGAGTTGAACTAGATATGGTCCGTGTGTAGGAATCACAGTTCTTTTGTTCTGAACAAGCTCACTGTTCTGGCCCTATTGGAAACACAGTAGAGTAGAAGAGTGCTCTTTTTTTCAAAAGCAGAGTGTGTTTTTGTAAGGCAAGCTAGCGTTGGTTTCCTAGTCCTAAATGGAGTTGAATCACATGCAGTTTCTGGTCCTACGAAAAAGAGCTGTTTTCTGGTAAGGAAAGTCACTATTGCGCTCCCACTGCCCTACACATGGCAAATAGCACTCGCGTCTTTTCCCAGCAAGTACAGTGTATTGGACTGAATAGGAGCTACTGTTCTTGTCAGTTTCCTAAGCAGAGTTCAACTAGATATGGACCGTGTGTAGGAAGCACAGTTCTTATGTTCTGAGCAAGCTCACTGTACTGGCCCTATAGGAAACACAGTAGAGTAGAAGAGTGTTCTTTTCTCAAAAGCAGAGTGTGTTTCTTGTAAAGCGAACTAGAGTTTATTTCCCAGTCCTAAATGGAGTTGAATCCCATGCAGTTTCTGGTCCTACGAGCAAGAGTTGTTTTCTGGTAAGAAGAGTCACTATTACGCTGCCATTGCCATACACAGGACAAATAGCACTGGCGTCTCTTCCCAGCAAGTACAGTGTATTGGACTGAAGAGGATCTACTGTTCTTGTCAGGTTACTAAGCAGACTTGAACTAGATATGGCCGTGTGTGTAGGAAGCACAGTTTTTTTGTTCTGAGCAAGCTCACTTTTCGGAACACCTAGGAAACACAGTAGAGTAGAAGAGTGCTTTTTCTCAAAAGCAGAGTGTGTTTCTTGGAAGTCGAGCTAGCGTTTGTTTCCCAGTCCTCAATGGAGTTGAGTCACATGCAGTTTTTTGTCCTACGAGCAAGAGTTGTTTTCTCGTAAGACAAGTCACTATTGTGCTCCAATTGCCATACACAGTGCAAATAGCACTGGCGTCTGTTCCCCGCAAGTACAGTGTATTGGACTGAAGAGGATCTTCTGTTCTTGTCCGTTTCCTAAGCAGAGTTGAACTAGATATGGCCGTGTGTGTAGGAAGCACAGTTCTTATGTTCTGGGCAAGCTCACTGTTCTGGCCCCAGAGGAAACACAGTAGAGTAGAAGAGTGCTCTTTGCTCTAAAGCAGAGTGTGTTTCTTGTAAGGCGAGCTAGCGTTTGTTTCCCAGTCCTAAATGGAGTTGAGTCACTTGCAGTTTTTTGTCCTACGAGCAAGAGTTGCTTTCTGGTAAGACGAGTCACTATTGTGCTAAAATTGCCATACACAGTGCAAAGAGCACTCGCGTCTCTTCCCCGCAAGTAAAGTGTATTGGACTGAACAGGAGCTACTGTTCTTGTCAGTTTCATAAACAGAGTTGAACTAGATATGGCCCGTGTATGTAGGAAGCACAGTTCTTTTGTTCTGAGCAAGCTCGCTGTTCGGACCCCATAGGAAACACAGTAGAGTAGAAGAGTGCTCTTTTCTCAAAAGCAGAGTGTGTTTCATGTAAGGCGAGCTAGCATTTGTTTCCCAGTCTTAATGGAGTTGAATCACATGCAGTTTCTGGTCCTACGAGCAAGAGTTGTTTTCTGGTAAGGAAAGTCACTATTGTGCTCCTATTGCCATCCCCAGTACAAATAGCCCTCGCGTCTTTTCCCAGCAAGTACAGTGTATTGGACTGAAGAGGAGCTACTGTTCTTGTCAGTTTCCTAAGCAGAGTTGAACTAGTTATGGCCCTTGTGTAGGAAACACAGTTCTTTTGTTCTGAGCAAGCTCACTGTTCTGGCCCTACAGGAAACACAATAGAGTAGAAGAGTGCTCTTTTCCCTAAAGCAGAGTGTGTTTCTTGTAAGTCGAGCTAGCGTTTGTTTCCCAGTCCTAAATGGAGTTGAATCACATGCAGTTTCTAGTCCTACGAGCAAGGGTTGTTTTATGGTAAGAAGAGTCACTATTGAGCTGCCATTGCCATACACAGGACAAATAGCACTGGCGTATGTTCCCAGCAAGTACAGTGTATTGTACAGAAGAGGATCTACTGTTCTTGTCAGGTTCCTAAGCAGAATAGAACTAGATATGGCCTTGTGTGTAGAAAGCACAGTTCTAATGTTCTGAGCAAGTTCACTCTTCTGGCACTATAGGAAACACAGTAGAGTAGAAGAGTGCTCTTTTCTCAAAAGCAGAGTGTGTTTCTTGGAAGTCGAGCTAGCGTTTGCTTCCTAGTCCTAAATGGAGTTGAGTCACATGCAGTTTTTTGACCTACGAGCAAGAGTTGTTTTCTGGTAAGACAAGTCACTATTGTGCTCCAATTGCCATACACAGTGCAAATAGCACTCGCGTCTGTTCCCAGCAAGTACAGTGTATTGGACTGAAGAGGAGCTACTGTTCTTGTCAGTTGCCTAAGCATAGTTGAACTAGATATGGCCCGTGTGTAGGAAGCACAGAACTTTTGTTCTGAGCAAGCTCATTGTTCTGGCCCTATAGGAAACACAGTAGAGTAGAAGTGTGCTCTTTTCTCTAAAGCAGAGTGTGTTCCTTGTAAGGTGAGCTAGCTTTTGTTTGCCAGTCCTAAATGGAGTTGAATCACATGCAGTTTCTGGTCCTACAAGCAAGAGTTGTTTTCTGGTAAGAAGAGTCACTATTGCGCTGCCATTGCCATACACAGGACAAATAGCACGGGCGTCTCTTCCCAGCAAGTACAGTGTATTGGACTGAAGAGGATCTACTGTTCTTGTCAGGTTCCTAAGCAGACTTGAACTAGATATGGCCATGTGTGTAGGAAGCACAGTTTTTTTGTTCTGAGCAAGCTCACTTTTCGGAAAACCTAGGAAACACAGTAGAGTAGAAGAGTGCTCTTTTCTCAAAAGCAGAGTGTGTTTCCTGTAAAGCGAGCTAGAGTTTGTTTCCCAGTCCTAAATGGAGTGGAATCACATGCAGTTTCTGGTCCTACGAGCAAGAGTTGTTCTCTGGTAAGAAGAGTCACTATTTCACTGCCATTGCAATACACAGGACAAATAGCACTGGCGTCTGTTCCCAACAAGTATAGTGTATTGGACTGAAGAGGATCTACTGTTCTTGTCAGGTTCCTAAGCAGACTTGAACTAGGTATGGCCGTGTGTGTAGGAAGCACAGTTCTTTTGTTCTGAGCAAGCTCACTGTTCGGACACCATAGGATACACAGTAGAGTAGAAGAGTGCTCTTTTCTCAAAAGCAGAGTGTGTTTCTTGTAAGGCGAGCTACCATTTGTTTCCAGTCCTAAATGGAGTTGAATCTCATGCAGTTTCTGGTCCTAAGAGCAAGAGTTGTATTCTGGTAAGGAAAGTCACTATTGTGCTCCCCTTGCCATACATAGTGCAAATAGCTCTCGCGTCTATTCCCAGCATGTACAGTGTATGGGACTGAAGAGGAGCTACTGTTCTTGTCAGTTTCCTAAGCAGAGTTGAACTAGATATGGCCCGTGTGTGTAGGAAGTACAGTTCTTATGTTCTGAACAAGCTCACGGTTCTGGCCCTATTGGAAACACAGTAGAGTAGAAGAGTGCTCTTTTCTCAAAAGCAGACTGTGTTTTTGTAAGGCGAGCTAGCGTTTGTTTCCTAGTCCTAAATGGAGTTGAATCACATGCAGTTTCTGGTCCTACGAAAAAGAGATGTTTTCTGGTAAGGAAAGTCACTATTGCGCTCCCATTGCCCTACACAAGGCAAATAGCACTCGCATCTTTTCCCAGCAAGTACAGTGTATTGGACTGAATAGGAGCTACTGTTCTTGTCAGTTTCCTAAGCAGAGTTCAACTAGATATGGACCGTGTGTAGGAAGCACAGTTCTTATGTTCTGAGCAAGCTCACTGTACTGGCCCTATAGGAAACACAGTAGAGTAGAAGAGTGTTCTTTTCTCAAAAGCAGAGTGTGTTTCTTGTAAAGAGAGCTAGAGTTTATTTCCCAGTCCTAAATGGAGTTGAATCCCATGCAGTTTCTGGTCCTACGAGCAAGAGTTGTTTTCTGGTAAGAAGAGTCACTATTACGCTGCCATTGCCATACACAGGACAAATAGCACTGGCGTCTCTTCCCAGCAAGTACAGTGTATTGGACTGAAGAGGATCTACTGTTCTTGTCAGGTTTCTAAGCAGACTTGAACTAGATATGTCCGTGTGTGTAGGAAGCACAGTTTTTTTGTTTTGAGCAAGCTCACTTTTCGGAACACCTAGGAAACACAGTAGAGTAGAAGAGTGCTTTTTCTCAAAAGCAGAGTGTGTTTCTTGGAAGTCGAGCTAGCGTTTGTTTCCCAGTCCTCAATGGAGTTGAGTCACATGCAGTTTTTTGTCCTACGAGCAAGAGTTGTTTTCTCTTAAAACAAGTCACTATTGTGCTCCAATTGCCATACACAGTGCAAATAGCACTGGCGTCTGTTCCCCGCAAGTACAGTGTATTGGACTGAAGAGGAGCTACTGTTCTTGTCCGTTTCCTAAGCAGAGTTGAACTAGATATGACCCGTGTGTGTAGGAAGCACAGTTCTTATGTACTGAACAAGCTCACTGTTCTGGCCCTATTGGAAACACAGTAGAGTAGAAGAGTGCTCTTTTCTCAAAAGCAGAGTGTGTTTTTGTAAGGCGAGCTAGCGTTTGTTTCCTAGTCCTAAATGGAGTTGAATCACATGCAGTTTCTGGTCCTACGAAAAAGAGATGTTTTCTGGTAAGGAAAGTCACTATTGGGCTCCCATTGCCCTACACAAGGCAAATAGCACTCACATCTTTTCCCAGCAAGTACAGTGTATTGGACTGAATAGGAGCTACTGTTCTTGTCAGTTTCCTAAGCAGAGTTCAACTAGATATGGACCGTGTGTAGGAAGCACAGTTCTTATGTTCTGAGCAAGCTCACTGTACTGGCCCTATAGGAAACACAGTAGAGTAGAAGAGTGTTCTTTTCTCAAAAGCAGAGTGTGTTTCTTGTAAAGCGAGCTAGAGTTTATTTCCCAGTCATAAATGGAGTTGAATCCCATGCAGTTTCTGGTACTACGAGCAAGAGTTGTTTTCTGGTAAGAAGAGTCACTATTATGCTGCCATTGCCATACACAGGACAAATAGCACTGGCGTCTCTTCCCAGCAAGTACAGTGTATTGGACTGAAGAGGAGCTACTGTTCTTGTCCGTTTCCTAAGCAGAGTTGAACTAGATATGGCCGTGTGTGTAGGAAGCACAGTTCTTATGTTCTGGGCAAGCTCACTGTTCTGGCCCCAGAGGAAACACAGTAGAGTAGAAGAGTGCTCTTTGCTCTAAAGCAGAGTGTGTTTCTTGTAAGGCGAGCTAGCGTTTGTTTCCCAGTCCTAAATGGAGTTGAGTCACTTGCAGTTTTTTGTCCTACGAGCAAGAGTTGCTTTCTGGTAAGACGAGTCACTATTGTGCTAAAATTGCCATACACAGTGCAAAGAGCACTCGCGTCTGTTCCCCGCAAGTAAAGTGTATTGGACTGAACAGGAGCTACTGTTCTTGTCAGTTTCATAAACAGAGTTGAACTAGATATGGCCGTGTATGTAGGAAGCACAGTTCTTTTGTTCTGAGCAAGCTCGCTGTTCGGACCCCATAGGAAACACAGTAGAGTAGAAGAGTGCTCTTTTCTCAAAAGCAGAGTGTGTTTCATGTAAGGCGAGCTAGCATTTGTTTCCCAGTCCTAAATGGAGTTGAATCACATGCAGTTTCTGGTCCTACGAGCAAGAGTTGTTTTCTGGTAAGGAAAGTCACTATTGTGCTCCTATTGCCATCCACAGTACAAATAGCCCTCGCGTCTTTTCCCAGCATGTACAGTGTATTGGACTGAAGAAGAGCTACTGTTCTTGTCAGTTTCCTAAGCAGAGTTCAACTAGATATGGCCCGTGTGTAGGAAGCACAGTTCTTATGTTCTGAGCAAGCTCACTGTTCTGGCCCTATAGGAAACACAGTAGAGTAGAAGAGTGCTCTTTTCTCTAAAGCCGAGTGTGTTTCTTGTAAGGCGAGCTAGCGTTTGTTTCCCAATCCTAAATGGAGTTGAGTCACTTGCAGTTTCTGGTCCTATGATCAAGAGTTGTTTTCTGGTAAGACGAGTCACTATTGTGCTCCCATTGACATACACAGTGCAAATAGCACTCACGTCTCTTTCCAGCAAGTACAGTGTATCGGACTAAAGAGGAGTTACTGTTCTTGTCCGTTTCCTAAGCAGAGTTGAACTAGATATGGCCGTGTGTGTAGGAAGCACAGTTCTTATGTTCTGGGCAAGCTCACTGTTCTGGCCCCAGAGGAAACACAGTAGAGTAGAAGAGTGCTCTTTGCTCTAAAGCAGAGTGTGTTTCTTGTAAGGCGAGCTAGCGTTTGTTTCCCAGTCCTAAATGGAGTTGAGTCACTTGCAGTTTTTTGTCCTACGAGCAAGAGTTGCTTTCTGGTAAGACGAGTCACTATTGTGCTAAAATTGCCATACACAGTGCAAAGAGCTCTCGCATCTGTTCCCCACAAGTAAAGTGCATTGGACTGAACAGGAGCTACTGTTCTTGTCAGTTTCATAAACAGAGTTGAACTAGATATGGCCCGTGTATGTAGGAAGCACAGTCCTTTTGTTCTGAGCAAGCTCGCTGTTCGGACCCCATAGGAAACACAGTAGAGTAGAAGAGTGCTCTTTTCTCAAAAGCAGAGTGTGTTTCATGTAAGGCGAGCTAGCATTTGTTTCCCAGTCCTAAATGGAGTTGAATCACATGCAGTTTCTGGTCCTACGAGCAAGAGTTGTTTTCTGGTAAGGAAAGTCACTATTGTGCTCCTATTGCCATCCACAGTACAAATAGCACTCGCGTCTTTTCCCAGCAAGTACAGTGTATTGGACTGAAGAGGAGCTACTGTTCTTGTCAGTTTCCTAAGCAGAGTTCAACTAGATATGGCCCGTGTGTAGGAAGCACACTTCTTATGTTCTGAGCAAGCTCACTGTTCTGGCCCTATAGGAAACACAGTAGAGTAGAAGAATGCTCTTTTCTCTAAAGCCGAGTGTGTTTCTTGTAAGGCGAGCTAGCGTTTGTTTCCCAATCCTAAATGGAATTGAGTCACTTGCAGTTTCTGGTCCTATGATCAAGAGTTGTTTTCTGGTAAGACGAGTCACTATTGTGCTCCCATTGACATACACAGTGCAAATAGCACTCGCGTCTCCTTCCAGCAAGTACAGTGTATCGGACTAAAGAGGAGTTACTGTTCTTGTCAGTTTCCTATGCAGAGTTGAACTAGATATGGCCGTGTGAGTAGGAAGCACAGTTTTTTTGTTCTGAGCAAGCTCACTGTTCGGAACACATAGGAAACACAGTAGAGTAGAAGAGTGCTCTTTTCTCAAAAGCAGAGTGTGTTTCTTGGAAGTCGAGCTAGCGTTTGTTTCCCAGTTAAATGGAGTTGAGTCACATGCAGTTTTTTGTCCTACGAGCAAGAGTTGTTTTCTGGTAAGAGAAGTCACTATTGCGCTCCAATTGCCATACACAGTGCAAATAGCACTCGCGTCTGTTCCCTGCAAGTACAGTGTATTGGACGGAAGAGGAGCTATTGTTCTTGTCAGTTTCCTAAGCAGAGTTGAACTAGATATGGCCCATGTGTGTAGGAAGCACAGTCCTTTTGTTCTGAGCAAGCTCACTGTTCGGACCCCATAGGAAACACAGTAGAATAGAAGAGTGCTCTTTTCTCAAAAGCAGAGTGTGTTTCTTGTAAGGCGAGCTCACGTTTGTTTCCCAGTCCTAAATGGAGTTGAATCTCATGCAGTTTCTGGTCCTAAGAGCAAGAGTTGTTTTGTGGTAAGGAAAGTCACTATTGCGCTCCCCTTGCCATACATAGTGGAAATAGCTCTTGCGTCTATTCCCAGCAAGTACAGTGTATCGGACTGAAGAGGAGCTACTGTTCTTGTCAGTTTCCTAAGCAGAGTTGAACTAGATATGGCCCGTGTGTGTAGGAAGCACAGTTCTTATGTTCTGAACAAGCTCACTGTTCTGGCCCTATTTTAAACACAGTAGAGTAGAAGAGTGCTCTTTTCTCAAAAGCAGAGTGTGTTTTTGTAAGGCGAGCTAGCGTTTGTTTCCTAGTCCTAAATGGAGTTGAATCACATGCAGTTTCTGGTCCTACGAAAAAGAGCTGTTTTCTGGTAAGGAAAGTCACTATTGCGCTCCCATTGCCCTACACAAGGCAAATAGCACTCGCATCTTTTGCCAGCAAGTACAGTGTATTGGACTGAATAGGAGCTACTGTTCTTGTCAGTTTCCTAAGCAGAGTTCAACTAGATATGGACCGTGTGTAGGAAGCACAGTTCTTATGTTCTGAGCAAGCTCACTGTTCTGGCCCTATAGGAAACACAGTAGAGTAGAGGAGTGCTCTTTTCTCTGAAGCAGAGTGTGTTTCTTGTAAGGCGAGCTAGCGTTTGTTTCCTAGTCCTAAATGGAGTTGAGTCTCATGCAGTTTCTGGTCCTACGATCAAGAGTTGTTTTCTGGTAAGACAAGTCACTATTGTGCTCCAATTGCCATACACAGTGCAAATAGCACTCGCGTCTGTTCCCTGCAAGTACAGTGTATTGGAAGGAAGAGGAGCTATTGTTCTTGTCAGTTTCCTAAGCAGAGTTGAACTAGATATGACCCATATGTGTAGGAAGCACAGTTCTTTTGTTCTGAGCAAGCTCACTGTTCGGACCACATAGGAAACACAGTAGAGTAGAAGAGTGCTCTTTTCTCAAAAGCAGAGTGTGTTTCATGTAAGGCGAGCTAACATTTGTTTCCCAGTCCTAAATGGAGTTGAATCTCATGCAGTTTCTGGTCTTATGAGCAAGAGTTGTTTTCTGGTAAGGAAAGTCACTATTGCACTCCCATTGCCATACACAGTGCAAATAGCACTCGCGTCTGTTCCCAGCAAGTACAGTGTATCGTACTGAAGAGGAGCTACTGTTCTTGTCAGTTTTCAAAGCAGAGTTGAACTAGATATGGCTCGTGTGTGTAGGAAGCACAGTTCTTTTGTTCTGAGCAAGCTCACTGTTCGGACCCCATAGGAAACACAGTAGAGTAGAAGAGTGCTCTTTTCTCAAAAGCAGAGTGTGTTTCTTGTAAGTCGAGCTAGCGTTTGTTTCCCAGTCCTCAATGGAGTTGAGTCACATGCAGTTTTTTGTTTACGAGCAAGAGTTGTTTTCTGGTAAGGTAAGTCACTATTGCGCTCCCATTGCCATACACAGTGCAAATAGCACTCGCCTCTGTTCCCCGCAAGTACAGTGTATCGGACTGAAGAGTAGCTACTGTTCTTGTCAGTTTCCTAAGCAGAGTTGAACTAGATATGGCCCGTGTGTGTAGAAAGCACAGTTCTTTTGTTCTGAGCAAGCTCACTATTCGGACCCCATAGGAAACACAGTAGAGTAGAAGAGTGCTCTTTTCTCAAAAGCAGAGTGTGTTTCTTGTAAGGCGAGCTAGCATTTGTTTCCCAGTCCTAAATGGAGTTGAATCACATGCAGTTTCTGGTCCTACGAGCAAGAGTTGTTTTCTGGTAAGGTAAGTCACTATTGCGCTTCCATTGCCATACACAGTGCAAATAGCACTCGCGTCTTTTCCCAGCAAGTACAGTGTATCGGACTGAAGAGGAGCTACTGTTCTTGTCAGTTTCCTAAGCAGAGTTGAACTAGTTATGGCCCCTGTGTAGGAAGCACAGTTCTTTTGTTATGAGCAAGCTCACTGTTCTGGCCCTATAGGAAACACAATAGAGTAGAAGAGTGCTCTTTTCCCTAAAGCAGAGTGTGTTTCTTGTAAGTCGAGCTAGCGTTTGTTTCCCAGTCCTAAATGGAGTTGAATCACATGCAGTTTCTGGTCCTACAAGCAAGAGTTGTTTTCTGGTAAGAAGAGTCACTATTGTGCTGCCATTGCCATACACAGGACAAATAGCACTGGCGTCTGTTCCCAGCAAGTACAGTGTATTGGACTGAAGAGGATCTACTGTTCTTGTCAGGTTCCTAAGCAGAATTGAACTAGACATGGCCATGTGTGTAGGAAGCACAGTTCTTTTGTTCTGAGCAGCTCACTGTTCGGACCCCATACGAAACACAGTAGAGAAGAAGAGTGCTCTTTTCTTAAAGGCAGAGTGTGTTTCTTGCAAGGCGAGCTTGCATTTGTTTCCCAGTCCTAAATGGAGTTGAGTCACATGCAGTGTTTTGTTCTACGAGCAAGATTTGTTTTCTGGTAAGACGAGTCACTATTGTGCTCCAATTGCCATACACAGTGCAAATAGCACTCGCGTCTGTTCCCCGCAAGTACATTGTATTGTACTGAAGAGGATCTACTGTTTTTGTCAGTTTTCTAAGCAGAGTTGAACTAGATATGGCCCGTGTGTGTAGGAAGCACCGTTCTTTTGTTCTGAGCAAGCTCACTGTTTGGACCCGATAGGAAACAAAATAGAGTAGAAGAGTGCTCTTTTCTCAAATGCAGAGTGTGTTACATGTAAGGCGAGCTAGCATTTGTTTCCCAGTTCTAAATGGAGTTGAATCACATGCAGTTTCTGGTCCTACAAGCAAGAGTTGTTTTCTGGTAAGAAGAGTCACTATTGCGCTGCCATTGCCTTACATAGGACTAATAGCACTGGCGTCTGTTCCCAGCAAGTACAGTGTATTGGACTGTAGAGGATCTACTGTTCTTGTCAGGTTCCTAAGCAGAATTGAACTAGATATGGCCGTGTGTGTAGGAAGCACAGTTCTTTTGTTCTGAGCAAGCTCACTGTTCAGACCAAAGAGGAAACACAGTAGAGTAGAAGAGTGCTCTTTTCTCAAAAGCAGAGTGTGTTTCTTGTAAGGCGAGCTAGCGTTTGTTTCCCAGTCCTTAATGGAGTTGAGTCACATGTAGTTTTTTGTCCTACGAGCAAGAGTTGTTTTCTGGTAAGACGAGTCACTATTGTGCTCCCATTGCCATACACAGTGCAAATAGCACTCGCGTCTGTTCTCCGCAAGTACAGTGTATTGGATGGAAGAGGAGCTACTGTTCTTGTCAGTTTCCTAAGCAGAGTTGAAATAGATATGTCCCGTGTGTGTAGGAAGCACAGTTCTTTTGTTCTGAGCAAGCTCACTGTTTGCACCCCATAGGAAACACACTAGAGTAGAAGAGTGCTCTTTTCTCTAAAGCAGAGTGTGTTTCTTGTAAGGCGAGCTACCATTTGATTCCCAGTCCTAAATGGAGTGGAGTCACATGCAGTTTCTGGTCCTACTAGCAAGAGTTGTTTTCTGGTAAGGAAAGTCACTATTGCGCTCCCATTGCCATACACAGTGCAAATAGCCTTCCCGTCTGTTCCCAGCAAGTACAGTGTATTGGATTGAAAAGGAGCTACTGTTCTTCTCAGTTTCCTAAGCAGAGTTGAACTAGATATGGCCCGTGTGTGTAGGAAGCACAGTTCTTTTGTTCTTAGCAAGCTCACTGTTTGGACCCCATAGGAAACACAGTAGAGTAGAAGAGTGCTATTTTCTCAAAAGCAGAGTGTGTTTCTTGTAAAGCGAGCTAGAGTTTGTTTCCCAGTCCTAAATGGAGTTGAATCACATGCAGTTTCTGGTCCTAAGGCAAGAGTTGTTTTCTGGTAAGAAGAGTCACTATTGCGCTGCCATTGCCATACACAGGACAAATAGCACTGGCGTCTGTTCCGAGCAAGTACAGTGTATTGGACTGAAGAGGATATACTGTTCTTGTCAGGTTCCTAAGCAGACTTGAACTAGATATGGCCGTGTGAGTAGGAAGTACAGTTTTTTTGTTCTGAGCAAGCTCACTGTTCGGAACACATAGGAAACACAGTAGAGTAGAAGAGTGCTATTTTCTCAAAAGCAGAGTGTGTTTCATGTAAGGCGACCTAGCATTTGTTTCCCACTCCTAAGTGGAGTTGAATCCCATGCAGTTTCTGGTCCTACGATCAAGAGTTTTTTTCTGGTAAGGAAAGTCACTATTGCGCTCCCATTGCCGTACACAGTGCAAATAGCTCTCGCGTCTGTTCCCAGCAAGTACAGTGTATCGGACTGAAGAGGAGCTACTGTTCTTGTCAGTTTCCTATGCAGAGTTGAACTAGATATGGCCCATGTGTAGGAAGCACAGTTCTTTTGTTCTGAGCAAGCTCACTCTTCTGGCCCTATAGGAAACACAGTAGAGTAGAAGAGTGCTCTTTTCTCTAAAGCAGAGTGTGTTTCTTGTAAGGTGAGCTAGCTTTTGTTTCCCAGTCCTAAATGGAGTTGAATCCCATGCAGTTTCTGGTCATACAAGCAAGAGATGTTTTCTGGTAAGAAGAGTCACTATTGTGCTCCAATTGCCATATACAGTGCAAATAGCACTCGCGTCTGTTCCCCGCAAGTACAGTGTATTGGACTGAAGAGGAGCTACTGTTCTTGTCAGTTTCCTAAGCAGAGTTGAACTAGATATGGCCCGTGTGTGTAGGAAGCACAGTTCATTTGTTCTGAGCAAGCTCACTGTTCGGACCCCATAGGAAACACAGTAGAGTAGAAGAGTGCTCTTTTCTCAAAAGCAGAGTGTGTTTCATGTAACGTGAGCTAGCATTTGTTTCCCAGTCCTAAATGGAGTTGAATCACATGAAGTTTCTTGTCTTACGAGCAAGAGTTGTTTTCTGGTAAGGAAAGTCACTATTGCGCTCCCATTGCCATACACAGTGCAAAAAGCACTCGCGTCTGTTCCCAGCAACTACAGTGTATTGGACTGAAGAGGAGCTACTGTTCTTGTCAGTTTCCTAAGCAGAGTTGAACTAGATATGGCCCATGTGTAGGAAGCACAGTTCTTTTGTTCTGAGCAAGCTCACTATTCTGGCCCTATAGGAAACATAGTAGAGTAGAAGAGTGCACTTTTCTCTAAAGCAGAGTGTGTTTCTTGTAAGGTGAGCTAGCTTTTGTTTCCCATTCCTAAATGGTGTTGAATCACATGCAGTTTCTGATCCTACGAGCAAGAGTTGTTTTCTGGTATGAAGAGTCACTATTGCGCTGCCATTGCCATACACAGGACAAACAGCACTGGTGTCTGTTCCCAGCAATTACAGTGTACTGGACTGAAGAGGATCTACTGTCCTTGTCAGGTTCCTAAGCAGAATTGAAATAGATATGGCCGTGTGTAGGAAGCACAGTTCTTTGTTCTGAGCAAGCTCACTGTTCTGGCCCTATAGGAAACACAGTAGAGTAGAAGAGTGCTCTTTACTCAAAAGCAGAGTGTCTTTCTTGTAAGGGAAGCTAGCGTTTGTTTCCCAGTCCTAAATGGAGTTGAGTCACATGCAGTTTTTTGTCCAACGAGCAAGAGTTGTTTTCTGGTAAGGAAAGTCACTATTGTGCTCCCATTTCCATACACAGTGCAAATAGCCTTCCCGTCTGTTCCCAGCAAGTACAGTGTATTGTTTTGAAAAGGAGCTACTGTTCTTGTCAGTTTCCTAAGCAGAGTTGAACGAGATATGGCTCGTGTGTAGGAAGCACAGTTCTTTTGTTCTGAGCAAGCTCACTGTTCTGGCCCTATAGGAAAAACAGTAGAGTAGAAGAGTGTTCTTTTCTCTAAAGCAGAGTGTGTTTCTTGCAAGGTGAGCTAGCTTTTGTTTCCCAGTCCTAAATGGAGTTGAATCACATGCAGTTTCTGGTCCTACAAGCAAGAGTTGTTTTCTGGTAAGAAGAGTCACTATTGTGCTGCCATTGCCATACACAGGACAAATAGCACTGGCGTCTGTTCCCAGCAAGTAGAGTGTATTGGACTGAAGAGGATCTACTGTTCTTGTCAGGTTCCTAAGCAGAATTGAACTAGATATGGCCGTGTGTGTAGGAAGCACAGTTCTTTTGTTCTGAGCAGCTCACTGTTCGGATCCCATAGGAAACACAGTAGAGAAGAAGAGTGCTCTTTTCTTAAAAGCAGAGTGTGTTTCTTGTAAGGCGAGCTTGCATTTGTTTCCCAGTCCTAAATGGAGTTGAGTCACATGCAGTGTTTTGTCCTACGAGCAAGAGTTGTTTTCTGGTAAGACGAGTCACTATTGTGCTCCAATTGCCATACACAGTGCAAATAGCACTCGCGTCTGTTCTCCGCAAGTACATTGTATTGTACTGAAGAGGATCTACTGTTTTTGTCAGTTTCCTAAGCAGAGTTGAACTAGATATGGCCCGTGTGTGTAGGAAGCACAGTTCTTTTGTTCTGAGCAAGTTCACTGTTCGGACCCCTTAGGAAGCACAGTAGAGTAGATGAGTGCTCTTTTCTCAAAAGCAGAGTGTGTTTCATGTAAGGCGAGCTAGCATTTGTTTCGCAGTCCTAAATGGAGTTGAATCACATGCAGTTTCTGGTCCTACGAGCAAGAGTTGTTTTCTGGTAAGAAGAGTCACTATTGCGCTGATATTGCCATACACAGGACAAATAGCACTGGCGTCTGTTCCCAGCAAGTACAGTGTATTGGACTGAAGAGGATATACTGTTCTTGTCAGGTTCCTAAGCAGACTTGAACTAGATAAGGCCGTGTGAGTAGGAAGTACAGTTTTTTTGTTCTGAGCAAGCTCACTGTTCGGAACACATAGGAAACACAGTAGAGTAGAAGAGTGCTCTTTTCTCAAAAGCAGAGTGTGTTTCATGTAAGGGGACGAAGCATTTGTTTCCCACTCCTAAGTGGACTTGAATCACATGCTGTTTCTGGTCCTACGATCAAGAGTTGTTTTCTGGTAAGGAAAGTCACTATTGCACTCCCATTGCCGTACACAGTACAAATAGCACTCGCGTCTGTTCCCAGCAAGTACAGTGTATTGGACTGAAGAGGAGCTACTGTTCTTGTTGGTTTCCTAAGCAGAGTTGAATTAGATATGGCCCGTGTGTGTAGGAAGCACAGTTCTTTTGTTCTGTGCAAACTCACTGTTCAGACCCATAGGAAACACAGTAGAGTAGAAGAGTACTCTTTTCTCAAAAGCAGAGTGTGTTTCATGTATGCGAGCTAGCATTTGTTTCCCAGTCCTAAATGGAGTTGAATCACATTCAGTTTCTGGTCCTACAAGCAAAAGTTGTTTTCTGGTAAGGAATGTAACTATTGCGCTCCCATTGCCATACACAGTGCAAATAGCCCTCCTATCTGTTCCCAGTAAGTACAGTGTATTGGACTGCAAAGGAGCTACTGTTCTTCTCAGTTTCCTAAGCACAGTTGAACTAGATATGGGCCGTGTGTGTAGGAAGTACAGTTCTTTTGTTCTGAGCAAGCTCACTGTTTGGAACCCATAGGAAACACAGTAGAGTAGAAGAGTGCTGTTTTGTCAAAAGCAGAGTGTGTTTCATGTAAGGCGAGCTAGCATTTGTTTCCCAGTCCTAAATGGAGTTGAATCACATGCAGTTTCTGGTCCTACGAGCAAGAATTGTTTTCTGGTAAGGAAAGTCACTATTGAGCTCCCCTTGCCATACACAGTGCAAATAGCTCTCGCGTCTGTTCCCAGTAAGTACAGTGTATCAGACTGAAGAGGAGCTACTGTTCTTGTCAGTTTCCTAAGCAGAGTTGAACTAGATATGGCCCTTGTGTGTAGGAAGCACAGTTCTTATGTTCTGAGCAAGTTCACTCTTCTGGCCCTATAGGAAACACAGTAGAGTAGAAGAGTGCTCTTTTATCAAAAGCAGAGTGTGTTTCTTGTAAGGCGAGCTAGTGTTTGTTTGCCAGTCCTAAATGGAGTTGAATCACATGCCGTTTTTGGTTCTACGAGCAAGAGTTGTTTTCTGGTAAGTAAGTCACAATTGCGCTCCCATTGCCGTACACAGTGCAAATAGCACTCGCGTCTGTTCCCAGCAAGTACAGTGTATTGAACTGAAGAGGATCTACTGTACTTGTCAGGTTCCTAAGCAGACTTGAACTAGATATGGCCGTGTGAGTAGGAAGCACAGTTTTTTTGTTCTGAGCAAGCTCACTGTTCTGGCCCTATAGGAAACAAAGTAGAGTAGAAGAGTGCTCTTTTATCAAAAGCAGAGTGTGTTTCTTGGAAGTCGAGCTAGCGTTTGTTTCCCAGTCCCAAATGGAGTTGAGTCACATGCAGTTTTTTGTCCTACGAGCAAGCGTTGTTTTCTGGTAAGACAAGTCACTATTGTGCTCCAATTGCCATACACAGGACAAATAGCACTGGCGTCTGTTCCCAGCAAGTACAGTGTATTGGACTGAAGAGGAACTACTGTTCTTGTCAGTTTTCTAAGCAAAGTTGAACTAGATATGGCCCGTGTCTGTAGGAAGCACAGTTCTTTTGTTCTGAGCAAGCTCACTGTTCAGACCCCATAAGAAACACAGTAGAGTTGAAGAGTGCTCTTTTCTGAAAAGCAGAGTGTGTTTCATGTAAGGCGAGCTAGAGTTTGTTTCCCAGTCCTAAATGGACTTGAATCACATGCAGTTTCTGGTCTTACGAGTAAGAGTTGTTTTCTGGTAAGGAAAGTCACTATTGCGCTCCCATTGCCATACACAGTGCAAATAGCACTCGCGTCTGTTCCCAGCAAGTACAGTGTATCAGACTGAAGAGGAGCTACTGTTCTTGTCAGTTTCCAAAGCAGAGTTGAACTAGATATGGCCCGTGTGTAGGAAGCACAGTTTTTTTTTTTTCTGAGCAAGCTCACTTTTCGGAACACATAGGAAACACAGTAGAGTAGAAGAGTGCTCTTTTCTCAAAAGCAGAGTGTGTTTTTGTAAGGCGAGCTAGCGTTTGTTTCCTAGTCTTAAATGGATTTGAATCTCATGCAGTTTCTGGTCCTATGAACAAGAGTTGTTTTCTGGTAAGGAAAGTCACCATTGTGCTCCCATTGCCCTTCACAAGGCAAATAGCACTCACGTCTTTTCCCAGCAAGTACAGTGTATTGGACTGAATAGGAGCTACTGTTCTTGTCAGTTTACTAAGCAGAGTTGAACTAGATATGGTCCGTGCGAGTAGGAAGCACAGTTCTTTTGTTCTGAGCAAGCTCACTGTTTGGACCCCATAGGAAACACAGTAGAGTAGAAGAGTGCTCTTTTCTCAAAAGCAGAGTGTGTTTCTTGGAAGTTGAGCTAGCGTTTGTTTCCCAGTCCTAAATGGAGTTGAGTCACATGCAGTTTTTTGTCCTATGAGCAAGAGTTGTTTTCTGGTAAGACAAGTCACTATTGTGCTCCAATTGCCATACACAGTGCAAATAGCACTCGCGTCTGTTCCCACAAGTACAGTGTATTGGACGGAAGAGGAGCTACTTTTCTTGTCATTTTCCTAAGGAGAGTTGAACTAGATATGGCCCGTGTGTGTAGGAAGCACAGTTCTTTTGTTCTGAGCAAGCTCACTGTTTGGAACCCATTGGAAACAGAGTAGAGTAGAAGAGTGCTCTTTTCTCAAAAGCAGAGTGTGTTTCATGTAAGGCGAGCTAGCATTTGTTTCCCAGTCCTAAATGGAGTTGAATCACATGCAGTTTCTGGTCCTAAGAACAAGAGTTGTTTTCTGGTAAGGAAAGTCACTATTGCGCTCCCATTGCCATACACAGTGCAAATAGCACTCTCCTCTGTTCCCCGCAAGTACAGTGTATCGGACTGAAGAGGAGCTACTGTTCTTTTCAGTTTCCTAAGCAGAGTTGAACGAGATATGGCCCGTGTGTAGGAAGCACAGTTCTTTTGTTCTGAGCAAGCTCACTGTTCTGGCCCTATAGGAAAAACGGTAGAGTAGAAGAGTGCTCTTTTCTCTAAAGCAGAGTGTGTTTCTTGCAAGGTGAGCTAGCTTTTGTTTCCCAGTCCTAAATGGAGTTGAATCACATGCAGTTTCTGGTCCTACAAGCAAGAGTTGTTTTCTGGTAAGAAGAGTCACTATTGCGCTGCCATTGCCATACACAGGACAAATAGCACTGGCGTCTGTTCCCAGCAAGTACAGTGTATTGGACTGAAGAGGATCTACTGTTCTTGTCAGGTTCCTAAGCAGACTTGAACTAGATATGGCCGTGTGAGTAGGAAGCACAGTTTTTTTGTTCTGTGCAAGCTCACTGTTCGGAACACAAAGGAAACACAGTAGAGTAGAAGAGTGCTCTTTTATCAAAAGCAGAGTGTGTTTCTTGTAAGGCGAGCTATTGTTTGTTTCCCAGTCCTAAATGGAGTTGAATCACATGCAGTTTTTGGTTCTACGAGCAAGAGTTGTTTTCTGGTAAGTAAGTCACAATTGCGCTCCCATTGCCGTACACAGTGCAAATAGCACTCGCGTCTGTTCCCAGCAAGTACAGTGTATTGAACTGAAGAGGATCTACTGTACTTGTCAGGTTCCTAAGCAGACTTGAACTAGATATGGCCGTGTGAGTAGGAAGCACAGTTTTTTTGTTCTGAGCAAGGTCACTGTTCTGGCCCTGTAGGAAACAAAGTAGAGTAGAAGAGTGCTCTTTTATCCAAAGCAGAGTGTGTTTCTTGGAAGTCGAGCTAGCGTTTGTTTCCCAATCACAAATGGAGTTGAGTCACATGCAGTTTTTTGTCCTACGAGCAAGCGTTGTTTTCTGGTAAGACAAGTCACTATTGTGCTCCAATTGCCATACACAGGACAAATAGCACTGGCGTCTGTTCCCAGCAAGTACAGTGTATTGGACTGAAGAGGATCTACTGTTCTTGTCAGGTTCCTAAGCAGACTTGAACTAGATATGGACGTGTGTGTAGGAAGCACAGTTTTTTTGTTCTGAGCAAGCTCACTGTTCGGAACACATAGGAAACACAGTAGAGTAGAAGAGTGCTCTTTTCTCAAAAGCAGAGTGTATTTTTGTAAGGCGAGCTAGCATTTGTTTCCTAGTCCTAAATGGAGTTGAATCACATGCAGTTTCTGGTCCTATGAACAAGAGTTGTTTTCTGGTACGGAAAGTCACTATTGCGCTCCCATTGCCCTTCACAAGGGAAATAGCACTCGCGTCTTTTTTCAGCAAGTACAGTGTATTGGACTGAATAGGAGCTACTGTTCTTGCCAGTTTACTAAGCAGAGTTGAACTAGATATGGTCCGTGCGTGTAGGAAGCACAGTTCTTTTGTTCTGAGCAAGCTCACTGTTTGGACCCCATAGGAAACACAGTAGAGTAGAAGAGTGCTCTTTTCTCAAAAGCAGAGTGTGTTTCATGTAAGGCGAGCTAGCATTTGTTTCGCAGTCCTAAATGGAGTTGAATCACATGCAGTTTCTGGTCCTACGAGCAAGAGTTGTTTTCTGGTAAGAAGAGTCACTATTGCGCTGATATTGCCATACACAGGACAAATAGCACTGGCGTCTGTTCCCAGCAAGTACAGTGTATTGGACTGAAGAGGATATACTGTTCTTGTCAGGTTCCTAAGCAGACTTGAACTAGATATGGCCGTGTGAGTAGGAAGTACAGTTTTTTTGTTCTGAGCAAGCTCACTGTTCGGAACACATAGGAAACACAGTAGAGTAGAAGAGTGCTCTTTTCTCAAAAGCAGAGTGTGTTTCATGTAAGGGGACGAAGCATTTGTTTCCCACTCCTAAGTGGACTTGAATCACATGCTGTTTCTGGTCCTACGATCAAGAGTTGTTTTCTGGTAAGGAAAGTCACTGTTGCACTCCCATTGCCGTACACAGTACAAATAGCACTCGTGTCTGTTCCCAGCAAGTACAGTGTATTGGACTGAAGAGGAGCTACTGTTCTTGTTGGTTTCCTAAGCAGAGTTGAATTAGATATGGCCCGTGTGTGTAGGAAGCACAGTTCTTTTGTTCTGTGCAAACTCACTGTTCAGACCCATAGGAAACACAGTAGAGTAGAAGAGTACTCTTTTCTCAAAAGCAGAGTGTGTTTCATGTATGCGAGCTAGCATTTGTTTCCCAGTCCTAAATGGAGTTGAATCACATTCAGTTTCTGGTCCTACGAGCAAAAGTTGTTTTCTGGTAAGGAATGTAACTATTGCGCTCCCATTGCCATACACAGTGCAAATAGCCCTCCTATCTGTTCCCAGTAAGTACAGTGTATTGGACTGCAAAGGAGCTACTGTTCTTCTCAGTTTCCTAAGCACAGTTGAACTAGATATGGGCCGTGTGTGTAGGAAGTACAGTTCTTTTTTTCTGACCAAGCTCACTGTTCTGGCCCTATAGGAAACACAGAAGAGTAGAAGAGTGCTCTTTTATCAAAAGCAGAGTGTGTTTCTTGTAAGGCGAGCTAGAATTGTTTTCTGGTAAGGAAAGTCACTATTGAGCTCCCCTTGCCATACACAGTGCAAATAGCTCTCGCGTCTGTTCCCAGTAAGTACAGTGTATCAGACTGAAGAGGAGCTACTGTTCTTGTCAGTTTCCTAAGCAGAGTTGAACTAGATATGGCCCTTGTGTGTAGGAAGCACAGTTCTTATGTTCTGAGCAAGTTCACTCTTCTGGCCCTATAGGAAACACAGTAGAGTAGAAGAGTGCTCTTTTATCAAAAGCAGAGTGTGTTTCTTGTAAGGCGAGCTAGTGTTTGTTTGCCAGTCCTAAATGGAGTTGAATCACATGCAGTTTTTGGTTCTACGAGCAAGAGTTGTTTTCTGGTAAGTAAGTCACAATTGTGCTCCCATTGCCGTACACAGTGCAAATAGCACTCGCGTCTGTTCCCAGCAAGTACAGTGTATTGAACTGAAGAGGATCTACTGTACTTGTCAGGTTCCTAAGCAGACTTGAACTAGATATGGCCGTGTGAGTAGGAAGCACAGTTTTTTTGTTCTGAGCAAGCTCACTGTTCTGGCCCTATAGGAAACAAAGTAGAGTAGAAGAGTGCTCTTTTATCAAAAGCAGAGTGTGTTTCTTGGAAGTCGAGCTAGCGTTTGTTTCCCAGTCCCAAATGGAGTTGAGTCACATGCAGTTTTTTGTCCTACGAGCAAGCGTTGTTTTCTGGTAAAACAAGTCACTATTGTGCTCCAATTGCCATACACAATGCAAATAGCACTCGCGTCTTTTCCCAGCAAGTACAGTGTATTGGACGGAAGAGGGGCTACTGTTCTTGTCAGTTTCCTAAGCACAGTTGAACTAGATATGGCCCCTGTGTGTAGGAAGCACAGTTCTTTTGTTCTGAGCAAGCTCACTGTTCGGACCCCATAGGAAACACAGTAGAGTAGAAGAGTGCTCTTTTCTCAAAAGCAGAGTGTGTTTCATGTAAGGCGAGCTAGCATTTGTTTCCCATTCCTAAATGGAGTTGAATCACATGCAGTTTCTGGTCCTAAGAACAAGAGTTGTTTTCTGGTAAGGAAAGTCACTATTGTGCTCCCATTGCCATACACAGTGCAAATAGCACTCGTGTCTGTTCCCAGCAAGTACAGTGTATCGGACTGAAGAGTAGGTACTGTTCTTGTCAGTTGCCTAAGCAGAATTGAACTAGATATGGCCCGTGTGTAGGAAGCACAGTTCTTTTGTTCTGAGCAAGCTCACTGTTCTGGCCCTATAGGAAACACAGTAGAGTAGAAGAGTGTTCTTTTCTCAAAAGCAGAGTGTGTTTCTTGTAAAGCGAGCTAGAGTTTGTTTCCCAGTTTTAAATGGAGTGGAATCACATGCAGTTTCTGGTCCTATGAGCAAGAGTTGTTTTCTGGTAAGAAGAGTCACTATTGAGCTGCCATTTCCATACACAGGACAAAAAGCACTGGCGTCTGTTCCCAGCAAGTACAGTGTATTGGACTGAAGAGGATCTACTGTTCTTGTCAGTTTCCTAAGCAGAGTTGAAGTAGATATGGCCCGTGTGTGTAGGAAGCACAGTTCTTTTGTTCTGAGCAAGCTCACTGTTCGGACCCCATAGGAAGCACAGTAGAGTAGAAGAGTGCTCTTTTCTCAAAAGCAGAGTGTGTTTCATGTAAGGCGAGCTAATATTTGTTTCCCAGTCATAAATGGAGTTGAATCACATGCAGTTTCTGGTCCTACGATCAAGAGTTGTTTTCTGGTAAGGAAAGTCACTATTGCGCTCCCATTGCCATACACAGTGCAAATAGCCCTTCTGTCTGTTCCCAGCAAGTACAGTGTATTGGACTGAAGAGGAGCTACTGTTCTTGTCAGTTTCCTAAGCAGAGTTGTACTAGATATGGCCCGTGTGTGTAGGAAGCACAGTTCTTTTTTTCTGAGCAAGCTCACTGTTCTGGCCCTATAGGAAACAAAGTAGAGTAGAAGAGTGCTCTTTTCTCAAAAGCAGAGTGTCTTTCTTGTAAAGCGAGCTAGAGTTTGTTCCCCAGTCCTAAATGGAGTTGAGTCACATGCAGTTTTTTGTCCTACCAGCAAGAGTTGTTTTCCGGAAAGACAAGTCACTATTGTGCTCCAATTGCCCTTCACAGTGCAAAGAGCACTCGCGTCTGTTCCCCGCAAGTACAGTGTATTGGACGGAAGAGGAGCTACTGTTCTTGTCAGTTTCCTAAGCAGAGTTGAACTAGATATGGCCCGTGTGTGTAGGAAGCACAGTTCATTTGTTCTGAGTAAGCTCACTGTTCGGACCCCATAGGAAACACAGTAGAGTAGAAGAGTGCTCTTTTCTCAAAAGCAGAGTGTGTTTCATGTAAGGCGAGCTAGCATTTGTTTCCCAGTCCTAAATGGAGTTGAATCACATGAAGTTTCTGGTCTTACTAGCAAGAGTTTTTTTCTGGTAAGGAAAGTCACTATTGCGCTCCCATTGCCATACACAGTGCAAATAGCACTCGCGTCTGTTCCCAGCAACTACAGTGTATTGGACTGAAAAGGAGTAACTGTTCTTGTCAGTTTCCTAAGCAGAGTTGAACTAGATATGGCCAGTGTGTGTAGGAAGCACAGTTCTTTTGTTCTGAGCAAGCTCACTATTCTGGCCCTATAGGAAACACAGTAGAGTAGAAGAGTGCGCTTTTCTCTAAAGCAGAGTGTTTTTCTTGTAAGGTGAGCTAGCTTTTGTTTCCCAGTCCTAAATGGTGTTGAATCACATGCAGTTTCTGATCCTACGAGCAAGAGTTGTTTTCTGGTATGAAGAGTCACTATTGCGCTGCCATTGCCATACACAGGACAAACAGCACTGGTGTCTGTTCCCAGCAATTACAGTGTACTGGACTGAAGAGGATCTACTGTCCTTTCAGGTTCCTAAGCAGAATTGAAATAGATATGGCCGTGTGTAGGAAGCAAAGTTCTTTGTTCTGAGCAAGCTCACTGTTCTGGCCCTATAGGAAACACAGTAGAGTAGAAGAGTGCTCTTTACTCAAAAGCAGAGTGTCTTTCTTATAAGGCAAGGTAGCGTTTGTTTCCCAGTCCTAAATGGAGTTGAGTCACATGCAGTTTTTTGTCCTACGAGCAAGAGTTGTTTTCTGGTAAGACGAGTCACTATTGTGCTCCAATTGCCATACACAGTGCAAATAGCACTGGCGTCTGTTCCCCGCAAGTACAGTATATTGGAGTGAAGAGGAGCTACTGTTCTTCTCAGTTTTCTAAGCAGAGTTGAATTAGATATGGCCCGTGTGTGTAGGAAGTACAGTTCTTTTTTTCTGAGCAACCTCACTGTTCTGGCCCTATAGGAAACACAGTAGAGTAGAAGAGTGCTCTTTTCTCAAAAGCAGAGTGTGTTTCTTGTAAGGCGAGCTAGCATTTGTTTCCCAGTCCTAAATGGAGTGGAATCACATGCAGTTTCTGGTCCTACGAGCAAGAGTTGTTTTCTGGTAAGAAGAGACACTATTGCACTGCCATTGCCATACACAGGACAAATAGCACTGGCGTCTGTTCCCAGCAAGTACAGTGTATTGGACTGAAGAGGATCTACTGTTCTTGTCAGGTTCCTAAGCAGACTTGAACTAGATATGCCCGTGTGTGTAGGAAGCACAGTTTTTTTGTTCTGAGCAAGCTCACTGTTTGGAACACATAGGAAACACAGTAGAGTAGAAGAGTGCTCTTTTCTCAAAATCGTAGTGTGTTTCTTGTAAGGCGAGCTAGCGTTTGTTTCCAAGTCTTAAATGGAGTTGAGTCACATGAAGTTTTTTGTCCTATGAGCAAAAGTTGTTTTCTGGTAAGACAAGTCACTATTGTGCTCCAATTGCCATACCCAGTGCAAATAGCACTCGCGTCTGTTCCCAGCAAGTACAGTGTATTGGACTGAAGAGGATCTACTGTTCTTGTCAGGTTCCTAAACAGACTTGAACTAGATATGGCCGTGTGTGTAGGAAGCACAGGTCTTTTGTTCTGAGCAAGCTCACTGTTCGGACACCATAGGAAACACAGTAGAGTAGAAGAGCGCTCTTTTCTCAAAAGCAGAGTGTGTTTCTTGTAAGGCGAGCTAGCGTTTGTTTCCCAGTACTAAATGGAGTTGAATCTCATGCAGTTTTTGGTCCTAAGAGCAAGAGTTGTTTTCTGGTAAGGAAAGTCACTATTGTGCTCCCCTTGCCATACGTAGTGCAAATAGCTCTCGCGTCTATTCCCAGCAAGTACAGTGTAGCGGACTGAAGAGGATCTAATGTTCTTGTCAGTTTCCTAAGCAGAGTTGAACTAGATATGGTCCGTGTGTAGGAATCACAGTTCTTTTGTTCTGAACAAGCTCACTGTTCTGGCCCTATTGGAAACACAGTAGAGTAGAAGAGTGCTCTTTTTTTCAAAAGCAGAGTGTGTTTTTGTAAGGCAAGCTAGCGTTTGTTTCCTAGTCCTAAATGGAGTTGAATCACATGCAGTTTCTGGTCCTACGAAAAAGAGCTGTTTTCTGGTAAGGAAAGTCACTATTGCGCACCCACTGCCCTACACAAGGCAAATAGCACTCGCGTCTTTTCCCAGCAAGTACAGTGTATTGGACTGAATAGGAGCTACTGTTCTTGTCAGGTTACTAAGCAGACTTGAACTAGATATGGCCGTGTGTGTAGGAAGCACAGTTTTTTTGTTTTGAGCAAGCTCACTTTTCGGAACACCTAGGAAACACAGTAGAGTAGAAGAGTGCTTTTTCTCAAAAGCAGAGTGTGTTTCTTGGAAGTCGAGCTAGCGTTTGTTTCCCAGTCCTCAATGGAGTTGAGTCACATGCAGTTTTTTGTCCTACGAGCAAGAGTTGTTTTCTCGTAAGACAAGTCACTATTGTGCTCCAATTGCCATACACAGTGCAAATAGCACTGGCGTCTGTTCCCTGCAAGTACAGTGTATTGGACTGAAGAGGAGCTTCTGTTCTTGTCTGTTTCCTAAGCAGAGTTGAACTAGATATGGCCGTGTGTGTAGGAAGCACAGTTCTTATGTTCTGGGCAAGCTCACTGTTCTGGCCCCAGAGGAAACACAGTAGAGTAGAAGAGTGCTCTTTGCTCTAAAGCAGAGTGTGTTTCTTGTAAGGCGAGCTAGCGTTTGTTTCCCAGTCCTAAATGGAGTTGAGTCACTTGCAGTTTTTTGTCCTACGAGCAAGAGTTGCTTTCTGGTAAGACGAGTCACTATTGTGCTAAAATTGCCATACACAGTGCAAAGAGCACTCGCGTCTCTTCCCTGCAAGTAAAGTGTATTGGACTGAACAGGAGCTACTGTTCTTGTCAGTTTCATAAACAGAGTTGAACTAGATATGGCCCGTGTATGTAGGAAGCACAGTTCTTTTGTTCTGAGCAAGCTCGCTGTTCGGACCCCATAGGAAACACAGTAGAGTAGAAGAGTGCTCTTTTCTCAAAAGCAGAGTGTGTTTCATGTAAGACGAGCTAGCATTTGTTTCCCAGTCTTAATGGAGTTGAATCACATGCAGTTTCTGGTCCTACGAGCAAGAGTTGTTTTCTGGTAAGGAAAGTCACTATTGTGCTCCTATTGCCATCCACAGTACAAATAGCACTCGCGTCTTTTCCCAGCAAGTACAGTGTATTGGACTGAAGAGGAGCTACTGTTCTTGTCAGTTTCCTAAGCAGAGTTCAACTAGATATGGCCTGTGTGTAGGAAGCACAGTTCTTATGTTCTGAGCAAGCTCACTGTTCTGGCCCTATAGGAAACACAGTAGAGTAGAAGAGTGCTCTTTTCTCTAAAGCCGAGTGTGTTTCTTGTAAGGCGAGCTAGCGTTTGTTTCCCAATCCTAAATGGAGTTGAGTCACTTGCAGTTTCTGGTCCTGTGAGCAAGAGTTGTTTTCTGGTAAGACGAGTCACTACTGTGCTCCCATTGACATACACAGTGCAAATACCACTCGCGTCTCTTTCCAGCAAGTACAGTGTATCGGACTAAAGAGGAGTTACTGTTCTTGTCAGTTTCCTATGCAGAGTTGAACTACATATGGCCGTGTGAGTAGGAAGCACAGTTTTTTTGTTCTGAGCAAGCTCACTGTTCGGAACACATAGGAAACACAGTAGAGTAGAAGAGTGCTCTTTTCTCATAAGCAGAGTGTGTTTCTTGGAAGTCGAACTAGCGTTTGTTTCCCAGTTAAATGGAGTTGAGTCACATGCAGTTTTTTGTCCTACGAGCAAGAGTTGTTTTCTGGTAAGAGAAGTCACTATTGTGCTCCAATTGCCATACACAGTGCAAATAGCACTCGCGTCTGTTCCCTGCAAGTACAGTGTATTGGACGGAAGAGGAGCTATTGTTCTTGTCAGTTTCCTAAGCAGAGTTGAACTAGATATGGCCCATGTGTGTAGGAAGCAGAGTCCTTTTGTTCTGAGCAAGCTCACTGTTCGGACCCCATAGGAAACACAGTAGAATAGAAGAGTGCTCTTTTCTCAAAAGCAGAGTGTGTTTCTTGGAAGGCGAGCTCGCGTTTGTTTCCCAGTCCTAAATGGAGTTGAATCTCATGCAGTTTCTGGTCCTAAGAGCAAGAGTTGTTTTGTGGTAAGGAAAGTCACTATTGCGCTCCCCTTGCCATACATAGTGGAAATAGCTCTCGCGTCTATTCCCAGCAAGTACAGTGTATCGGACTGAAGAGGAGCTACTGTTCTTGTCAGTTTCCTAAGCAGAGTTGAACTAGATATGGCCCGTGTGTGTAGGAAGCACAGTTCTTATGTTCTGAACAAGCTCACTGTTCTGGCCCTATTGGAAACACAGTAGAGTAGAAGAGTGCTCTTTTCTCAAAAGCAGAGTGTGTTTTTGTAAGGCGAGCTGGCGTTTGTTTCCTAGTCCTAAATGGAGTTGAATCACATGCAGTTTCTGGTCCTACGAAAAAGAGCTGTTTTCTGGTAAGGAAAGTCACTATTGCGCTCCCATTGCCCTACACAAGGCAAATAGCACTCGCATCTTTTGCCAGCAAGTACAGTGTATTGGACTGAATAGGAGCTACTGTTCTTGTCAGTTTCCTAAGCAGAGTTCAACTAGATATGGACCGTGTGTAGGAAGCACAGTTCTTATGTTCTGAGCAAGCTCACTGTTCTGGCCCTATAGGAAACACAGTAGAGTAGAGGAGTGCTCTTTTCTCTGAAGCAGAGTGTGTTTCTTGTAAGGCGAGCTAGCGTTTGTTTCCTAGTCCTAAATGGAGTTGAGTCTCATGCAGTTTCTGGTCCTACGAGCAAGAGTTGTTTTCTGGTAAGACAAGTCACTATTGTGCTCCAATTGCCATACACAGTGCAAATAGCACTCGCGTCTGTTCCCTGCAAGTACAGTGTATTGGAAGGAAGAGGAGCTATTGTTCTTGTCAGTTTCCTAAGCAGAGTTGAACTAGATATGGCCCATATGTGTAGGAAGCACAGTTCTTTTGTTCTGAGCAAGCTCACTGTTCGGACCACATAGGAAACACAGTAGAGTAGAAGAGTGCTCTTTTCTCAAAAGCAGAGTGTGTTTCATGTAAGGCGAGCTAGCATTTGTTTCCCAGTCCTAAATGGAGTTGAATCTCATGCAGTTTCTGGTCTTACGAGCAAGAGTTGTTTTCTGGTAAGGAAAGTCACTATTGCACTCCCATTGCCATACACAGTGCAAATAGCACTCGCGTCTGTTCCCAGCAAGTACAGTGTATCGTACTGAAGAGGAGCTACTGTTCTTGTCAGTTTCCTAAGCAGAGTTGAACTAGATATGGATCGTGTGTGTAGGAAGCACAGTTCTTTTGTTCTGAGCAAGCTCACTGTTCGGACCCCATAGGAAACACAGTAGAGTAGAAGAGTGCTCTTTTCTCAAAAGCAGAGTGTGTTTCTTGTAAGTCGAGCTAGCGTTTGTTTCCCAGTCCTCAATGGAGTTGAGTCACATGCAGTTTTTTGTCCTACGAGCAAGAGTTGTTTTCTGGTAAGGTAAGTCACTATTGCGCTCCCATTGCCATACACAGTGCAAATAGCACTCGCCTCTGTTCCCCGCAAGTACAGTGTATCGGACTGAAGAGGAGCTACTGTTCTTGTCAGTTTCCTAAGCAGAGTTGAACTAGATATGGCCCGTGTGTGTAGAAAGCATAGTTCTTTTGTTTTGAGCAAGCTCACTGTTCTAACCCCATAGGAAACACAGTAGAGTAGAAGAGTGCTCTTTTCTCAAAAGCAGAGTGTGTTTCTTGTAAGGCGATCTAGCATTTGTTTCCCAGTCCTAAATGGAGTTGAATCACATGCAGTTTCTGGTCCTACGAGCAAGAGTTGATTTCTGGTAAGGTAAGTCACTATTGCGCTTCCATTGCCATACACAGTGCAAATAGCACTCGCGTCATTTCCCAGCAAGTACAGTGTATCGGACTGAAGAGGAGCTACTGCTCTTGTCAGTTTCCTAAGCAGAGTTGAACTAGTTATGGCCCCTGTGTAGGAAGCACAGTTCTTTTGTTATGAGCAAGCTCACTGTTCTGGCCCTATAGGAAACACAATAGAGTAGAAGAGTGCTCTTTTCCCTAAAGCAGAGTGTGTTTCTTGTAAGTCGAGCTAGCGTTTGTTTCCCAGTCCTAAATGGAGTTGAATCACATGCAGTTTCTAGTCCTAGGAGCAAGGGTTGTTTTATGGTAAGAAGAGTCACTATTGCGCTGCCATTGCCATACACAGGACAAATAGCACTGGCGTCTGTTCCCAGCAAGTACAGTGTATTGTACAGAAGAGGATCTACTGTTCTTGTCAGGTTCCTAAGCAGAATTGAACTAGATATGGCCGTGTGTGTAGAAAGCACAGTTCTAATGTTCTGAGCAAGTTCACTCTTCTGGCTCTATAGGAAACACAGTAGAGTAGAAGAGTGCTCTTTTCTCAAAAGCAGAGTGTGTTTCTTGGAAGTCGAGCTAGCGTTTGTTTCCTAGTCCTAAATGGAGTTGAGTCACATGCAGTTTTTTGTCCTACGAGCAAGAGTTGTTTTCTGGTAAGACAAGTCACTATTGTGCTCCAATTGCCATACACAGTGCAAATAGCACTCGCGTCTGTTCCCTGCAAGTACAGTGTATTGGAAGGAAGAGGAGCTATTGTTCTTGTCAGTTTCCTAAGCAGAGTTGAACTAGATATGGCCGTATATGTAGGAAGCACAGTTCTTTTGTTCTGAGCAAGCTCACTGTTCGGACCCCATAGGAAACACAGTAGAGTAGAAGAGTTCTCTTTTCTCAAAAGCAGAGTGTGTTTCATGTAAGGCGAGCTAGCATTTGTTTCCCAGTCCTAAATGGAGTTGAATCTCATGCAGTTTCTGGTCTTACGAGCAAGAGTTGTTTTCTGGTAAGGAAAGTCACTATTGGGCTCCCATTGACATACACAGTGCAAATAGCACTCGCGTCTGTTCCCAGCAAGTACAGTGTATCGGACTGAAGAGGAGCTACTGTTCTTGTCAGTTTCCTAAGCAGAGTTGAACTAGATATGGCCCGTGAGTAGAAAGCACAGTTCTTTTGTTCTGAGCAAGCTCACTGTTCTGGCCCTATAGGAAACACAGTAGAGTAGAAGAGTGCTCTTTTCTCTAAAGCAGAGTGTGTTTCTTGTAAGGTGACCTAGCTTTTGTTTCCCAGTCCTAAATGGAGTTGAATCACATGCAGTTTCTGGTCCAACCAACAAGTGATGTTTTCTGGAAAGGAAAGTCACTATTTTTCTCCCTTTGCCATAAACAGTGCAAATAGCACTCACGTCTATTCCTAGCAAGTACAGTGTATTGGACTGAAGAGGAGCTACTGTTCTTGTCAGTTTCCTATGCAGAGTTGAACTAGATATGGCCCGTGTGTGTAGAAAGCACAGTTCTTTTGTTCTGAGCAAGCTCACTGTTCTGGCCCTATAGGAAACACAGAAGAGTAGAAGAGTGCTCTTTTCTCAGAAGCAGAGTTTGTTTCTTGTAAGGCGAGCTAGCATTTGTTTCCCAGTCCTAAATGGAGTTGAATCACATGCAGTTTCTGGTCCTACGAGCAAGAGTTGTTTTCTGCTAAGAAGAGTCACTACTGTGCTCCCATTGTTTTACACAGGGCAAATAGCACTGGCGTCTGTTCCCAGCATGTACCGTGTATTGGACTGAAGAGGATCTACTGTTCTTGTCAGGTTCCTAAGCAGAATTGAACTAGATATGGCCATGTGTGTAGGAAGCACAGTTCTTTGTTCTGAGCAAGCTCACTGTTCTTTCCCTATAGGAAACACAGTAGAGTAGAAGAGTGCTCTTTTCTCAAAAGCAGAGTGTGTTTCTTGTAAGGCGAGCTAGCGTTTGTTTCCCAGTCCTAAATGGAGTTGAATCACATGCAGTTTCTCGTCCTACGAGCAAGAGTTGTTTTCTGGTAAGGAAAGTCACTATTGTGTTCCCACTGCCATACACAGTGCAAATAGCACTCGCGTCTGTTCTCAGCAAGTACAGTGTATCGGACTGAAGAGGAGCTACTGTTCTTGTCAGTTTCCTAAGCAGAGTTGAACGAGATATTTCCCGTGTGTGTAGGAAGCACAGTTCTCTTGTTCTGAGCAAGCTCACTGTTCTGGCCCTATAGGAAACACAGTAGAGTAGAAGAGTGCTCTTTTCTCTAAAGCAGAGTGTGTTTCTTGTAAGGCGAGCTAGCGTTTGTTTCCCAGTCATAAATGGAGTTGAGTCACAGGCAGTTTTTGTTCCTACGAGCAAGAGTTGTTTTCTGGTAAGAAGAGTCACTATTGAGCTCCAAATTCCATACACAGTGCAAATAGCACTCGCGTCTGTTCCCAGCAAGTACAGTGTATTGGACTGAATAGGAGCTACTGTTCTTGTCAGTTTCCTAAGCAGAGTTGAACTAGATATGGTCCATGTGTGTAGGAAGCACAGTTCTTTTGTTCTGAGCAAGCTCACTGTTTGGACCCCATAGGAAACACAGTAGAGTAGAAGAGTGCTCTGTTGCTGGAGAATTTCTCTCCAGCTCCCACCACCAAGTCCCGCCAGTCTCAGAGCCCACTTATAAAATAAACACACAGACTCTTACATTATTTAAACTGCTTGGCCATTAGATCAGGCCTGTTATTGTCTAGCTCTTACTCTTATATTTAGCCCATTTCTATTAATGTTTACTTTGCCACATGGCTCATGGCTTACTGGTACCTTACATCTTCCTTGTCCTGATGGCGGCTGGCAGTGTCTCTCTCTCAGCCTTCCACTTCCCCGCTTTATTCTCCTCCTTGCCCCGCCTACACTTCCTGCCTAGCCAAAGGCCAATCAGTGTTTTATTGATTAATTAGCAACACATTTGCCATACATCCCACAGCACTTCCCCCTTTTTTTTTCAAAAAGGAAGGTTTTAACCTTAACAAAGTAAAATTACATATAATTTGGCAATTTGGGCGTAGCTTCTCTTACTACTTCCTGCTGGAAGGGGGCGCTGTATCCTGTGGGGAAACAAAAAAAAATTTAGAATTATGGAATAGTCCATGAGGCTGTATCGTCTGAGCCAGATGCCTTTAAACCATTATGGATGTTGGATCATCTGGGCCATGGTGTCATAGGAGACCTTCAGGGGGTCTTGGCTGGTCAAACCTGATGTATCTTAATCTTGAACAAATCCATAGCCTCTGGCTTTCTGTGGAAACAAAAGAGACTCTTTTCCAAAGCAACATATCCTTACATCCAAATTTTGAAGTCAAGGTATCTTTAAAATATACATTTTGGCATAACTCTACAGCTTTTACAATCAAATGTTTTTCTGCAGTTAAAAGTCCCAACGACAACACAATCCAGATTCTCTGTGTAATATCCATTTTTACGTGGCTTATTTTTTATACTACCTTTACTGTCTCTTTAATGACTTTATTTTTTAAAACTATGTATTTGTTTCTATAACTCTATATATCACCTTTTTTGTCTCTTTCAAGCCTACGTATCTTTTACACACATTGTAAACTATTACATCTGAATCTGTCTTATTGTGAATCTATTGCTTTAAACTGCAGCAGCTGTGGCTGCTGGCTCCGCCCACCTCAGATTCCCAACATGGCTACGTTTTCCGCCAGCTCTGGGAGCCATCAACTCTCAGAAATAGTGGGTCTCTGCTTCTATCAAAGCAGCGTGTAGCCCAGAAATCTCTTTTTTTTTGTTTTGTTTTGTTTTGTACTAGCAAAGGCTAAATCCACCACACAGCTTAATGTGCCACTTGCAGAGGCCTCATTCCCGCCATACTGCAGGTCAAGCATGCACGCCAGGAACCCGCCATAGTAGCTCAAACACGCAGGCTGCCACTAGCTTGAAAGAGACAACTAGGCGCTGTTTTTAGCTCCGTTTTAGAATCTTTTTTCTCAGTTTTTATGTGGAAACTCTTGCCAACACATTGGACGCCATTTGTTGCTGGAGAATTTCTCTCCAGCTCCCACCACCAAGTCCCGCCAGTCTCAGAGCCCACTTATAAAATAAACACAAAGACTCTTACATTATTTAAACTGCTTGGCCATTAGCTAAGGCCTGTTATAGTCTAGCTCTTACTCTTATATTTAGCAGATTTCTATTAATTTTTACTTTGCCACATGGCTCATGGCTTACTGGTACCTTACATCTTCCTTGTCCTGATGGCGGCTGGCAGTGTCTCTCTCTCAGCCTTCCACTTCCCTGCTTTATTCTCCTCCTTGCCCCGCCTACACTTCCTGCCTAGCCAACGGCCAATCAGTGTTTTATTGATTAATTAGCAACACGTTTGCCATACATCCCACAGCAGTGCTCTTTTCTCAAAAGCAGAGCGTATTTCTTGTAAGGCGAGCTAGCGTTTGTTTCCTAGTACTAAATGGAGTTGAATCACATGCAGTTTCTGGTCCTACGAGCAAGAGTTGTTTTCTGGTAAGGAAAGTCACTATTGCGCTCCCATTGCCATACACATTACAAATTGCACTCTCGTCTGTTCCCAGGAAGTACAGTGTATTGGACTGAATAGGAGCTACTGTACTGTCAGTTCCCTAAGCAGAGTTGAACTAGATATGGTCAGTGTGTAGGAAGCACAGTTCTTTTGTTCTGAGCAAGCTCACTGTTTGGACCCCATAGGAAACACAGTAGAATAGAAGAGTGCTCTTTTCTCAAAAGCAGAGTGTGTTTCATGTAAGGCGAGCTAGCATTTGTTTCCCAGTCCTAAATGGAGTTGAATCACATGCAGTTTCTGGTCCTACGAGCAAGAGTTGTTTTCTGGTAAGAAGAGTCACTATTGTGCTCCCATTGCCATGCACAGAGCAAATAGCACTCGCGTCTGTTCCCAGCAAGTACAGTGTATCGGACTGAAGAGTAGCTACTGTTGTTGTCAGTTTCCTAAGCAGAGTTGAACGAGATATGGCCCGTGTGTGTAGGAAGCTCAGTTCTTTTGTTCTGAGCAAGCTCACTGTTTTGACCACATAGGAAACACAGTAGAGTAGAAGAGTGCTCTTTTCTCAAAAGCAGGGTGTGTTTCTTGTAAGGCGAACTAGTGTTTGTTTCCCAGTCCTAAATGGAGTTGAATCACATGCAGTTTCTGGTCCTACGAGCAAGAGTTGTTTTCTGGTAAGGAAAGTCACTATTGCGCTCCCATTGCCATACACAGTGCAAATAGCACTCGCGTCTGTTCCCAACAAGTACAGTGTATCGGACTGAAGAGGAGCTACTGTTCTTGTAGGTTTCCTAAGCAGAGTTGAACTAGATATGGTCCATGTGTAGGAAGCACAGTTTTCTGTTCTGAGCAAGCTCACTGTTTGGACCCCGTAGGAAACACAATAGAGTAGAAGAGTGCTCTTTTCTCAAAAGCAGAGTGTGTTTCTTGTAAGGCGAGCTACCATTTGTTTCCCAGTCCTAAATGGAGTTGAATCACATGCAGTTTCTGGTCCTACGAGCAATAGTTGTTTTATGGTAAGAATAGTCACTATTGCGCTGCCATTGCCATACACAGGACAAATAGCACTGGCGTCTGTTCCCAGCAAGTACAGTGTATTGGACTGAAGGGGATCTACTGTTCTTGTCAGGTTCCTAAACAGAATTGAACTAGATATGGCCGTGTGTGTAGGAAGCACAGTTCTTTTATTCTGAGCAAGCTCACTGTTCTGGCCCTACAGGAAACACCGTAGAGTAGAAGAGTGCTCTTTTCTCAAAAGCAGAGTGTATTTCTTGTAAGGCGAGCTAGCGTTTGTTTCCCAGTCCTAAATGGAGTTGAGTCACATGCAGTTTCTGGTCCTAGGAACAAGAGTTGTTTTCTGGCAAGAAGAGTCACTATTGTGCTCCCATTGTCATACACAGGGCAAATAGTACTGATGTCTGTTCCCAGCATGTACAGTGTATTGGACTGAAGAGGATCTACTGTTTTTGTCAGTTTCCTAAGCAGAATTGAATAGATATGGCCCCTGTGTGCAGGAAGCACAGTTCTTTTGTTCTGAGGAAGCTCACTCATCTGGCCCTATAGGAAACACAGTATGGTAGAAGAATGCTCTTTTGTCAAAAGCACAGAGTTTTTCTTGTAAGGCGAGCTAGCATTTCTTTCCCAGTCCTAAATGGAGTTGAGACACATGCAGTTTTTGGTCCTACGAGCAAGAGTTTTTTTCTGGTAAGAAGAGTCACTATTGCACTTTCATTGCCATACACAGTGCAAATAGCACTTGCATCTGTTCCCAGCAAGTACAGTGTATTGGACTGAAGAGGATCTACTGTTCTTGTCAGTTTTTTAAGCAGAGTTGAACTAGATGTGGCCCGTGTGTGTAGGAAGCACAGTTCTTTTGTTCTGAGCAAGCTCACTGTTTTGGTCCTATAGGAAACACAGTTGAGTAGAAGAGTGCTCTTTTCTCAAAAGCAGAGTGTGTTTCTTGTAAGGCGAGCTCGCGTTTGTTTCCCAGTCCTAAATGGAGTTGCGTCACATGCAGTTTTTGGTCCTATGAGCAAGAGTTTTTTTCTGGTAAGAAGAGTCACTATTGTGCTCCAATTGCCATACACAGTGCAAATAGCACTCGCGTCTGTTCCCCGCAAGTACAGTGTATTTGACTGAAGAGGAGCTACTGTTCTTGTCAGTTTCCTAAGCAGAGTTGAACTAGATATGGTCCGTGTGTGTAGGAAGCACAGTTCTTTTGTTCTGAGCAAGCTCACTGTTCTGGCGCGATAGGAAACACTGTAGAGTAAAAGAGTGCTCTTTTCTCAAAAGCAGAGTGTGTTTCTTGTAAAACGTGCTATCATTTGTTTCCCAGTCCTAAATGGAGTTGAATCACATGCAGTTTCTGGTCCTATGAGCAAGAGTTGTTTTCTGGTAAGAAGAGTCACTATTGTGCTCCCATTGTCATACACAGGGCAAATAGCGCTGGCGTCTGTTCCCAGCATGTACAGTGTATTGGACTGAAGAGGATCTACTGTTCTTGTCAGGTTCCTAAGCAGAGTTGAACTAGATATGGCCGTGTGTGTAGGAAGCACAGTTCTTTTGTTCTGAGCAAGCTCACTGTTCTGGCCCTATAGGAAACACAGTAGAGTAGAAGAGTGCTCTTTTCTCTAAAGCAGAGTGTGTTTCTTGTAAGGCGAGCTTGCGTTTGTTTCCTAGTCCTAAATGGAGTTGAGTCACATGCAGTTTTTGGTACTACGAGCAAGAGTTGTTTTCTGGTAAGAAGAGTCACTATTTCGCTCCAATTGCCATACACAGTGCAAATAGTACTCGTGTCTGTTCCCAGCAAGTACAGTGTATTGGACTGAATAGGAGCTACTGTTCTTGTCAGTTTCCAAAGCATAGTTCAACTAGATATGGTTCGTTTGTGTAGGAAGCACAGTTCTTTTGTTATCAGCAAGCTCACTGTTCTGGCCCTATAGGAAACACAGTAGAGTAGAACAGTGCTCTTTTCTCAAAAGCAGAGTGTGTTTCTTGTAAGGCGAGCTAGGGTTTGTGTCCCAGTCCTAAATGGAGTTGAATCACATGCAGTTTCTGGTCCTACGAGCAAGAGTTGTTTTATGGTAAGAATAGTCACTATTGCGCTGCCATTGCCATACACAGGACAAATAGCACTGGCATCTGTTCCCAGCAAGTACAGTGTATTGCACTGAAGAGGATCTACTATTCTTGTCAATTTCCTAAGCAGAATTGAACTAGATATGACCGTATGTGTAAGAAGCACAGTTCTTTTGTTCTGAGCAAGCTCACTGTTTTGGTCTTAATGGAAACACAGTTGAGTAGAAGAGTGCTCTTTTCTCAAAAGCAGAGTGTGTTTCTTGTAAGTCGATCTCGCGTTTGTTTTCCAGGCCTAAATGGAGTTGAGTCACATGCAGTTTTTTGTCCTACGAGCAATAGTTGATTTCTGGTAAGACGAGTCACTATTGTGCTCCAATTGCCATACACAGTGCAAATAGCACTCGCGTCTGTTCCCAGCAAGTACAGTGTATTGGACTGAAGAGGAGCTACTGTTCTTGTCAGGTTCCTAAGCAGAGTTGAACTAGATATGGTCCGTGTGTGTAGGAAGCACAGTTCTTTTGTTCGGAGCAAGCTCACTGTTTGTACCTCATAGGAAACACAGTAGAGTAGAAGAGTGCTCTCTTCTCAAAAGCAGAGTGTGTTTCTTGTAAGGCGAGCTAGCATTTGTTTCCCAGTCTTAAATGGAGTTGAATCCCATGCAGATTCTGGTCCTAGGAGCAAGAGTTGTTTTCTGGTAAGAAGGGACACTATTGTGCTCCCATTGTCATACACAGGGCATATAGCACTCGTGTCTGTTCCCATCAAGTACAGTGTTTTGGACTGAAGAGGATCTACTATTCTTGTCAGTTTCCTAAGCAGAATTGAACTAGATATGACCGTGTGTTTAGGAAGCACAGTTCTTTTGTTCTCAGCAAGCTCACTGTTCTGGCCCTATAGGAAACACAGTAGAGTAGAAGAGTGCTCTTTTCTCAAAAGCAGAGTGTGTTTCTTGTAAGGCGAGCTAGCGTTTGTTTCCCAGTCCTAAATGGAGTTGAATCACATGCAGTTTCTGGTCCTACGAGCAAGAGTTGTTTTCTGGTAAGGAAGTAACTGTTGTGCTCCCATTGCCATAAACAGTGCAAATAGCACTCGCGTCTGTTCACAGCAAGTACAGTGTATCGGAATGAAGAGGAGCTACTGTTCTTGTCAGTTTCCTAAGCAGAGTTGAACTAGATGTTGTCCGTGTGTAGGAAGCACAGTTTTTTGTTCTGAGCAAGCTCACTGTTTGGACCCCATAGGAAACACAGTAAAGTAGAAGAGTGCTTCTTTCTCAAAAGCAGAGTGTGTTTCTTGTAAGGCGAGCTAGTGTTTGTTTCGCAGTCCTAAATGGAGTTGAACCACATGCAGTTTCTGGTCCTAAGAGCAAGAGTTGTTTTCTGGAAAGAAGAGTCACTATTGCGCTGCCATTGCCATACACAGGACAAATAGCACTGTTGTCTGTGCCCAGCAAGTACAGTGTATTGGACTGAAGAGGATCTACTGTTCTTGTCAGGATTATAAGCAGAATTGAACTAGATATGGCCATGTGTGTATGAAGCACAGTTTTTTTGTTCTGAGCAAGCTCACTGTTCGGACCCCATAGGAAACACAGTAGAGTAGAAGAGTGCTCTTTTCTCTAAAGCAGATTGTGTTTATTGTAAGGCGAGCTAGCATTTGTTTCCCAGTCCTAAATGGAGTTGAATCACATACAGTTTCTGGTCCTACGAGCAAGAGTTGTTTTCTGGTAAGGAAAGTCACTATTGCGCTCCCTTTGCCATACACAGTGCAAATAATACTCGCGTCTGTTCCCAGCAAGTACAGTGTATTGGACTGAAGAGGAGCTACTGTTCTTGTCAGTTTCCTAAGCAGAGTTGAACTAGATATGGCCCGTGTGTGTAGGAAGCACAGTTCTTTTGTTCTGAGCAAGCTCACTGTTTGGACCACATAGGAAACACAGTAGAGTAGAAAAGTGCTCTTTTCTCAAAAGCAGAGTGTGATTCATGTAAGGGGAGCTAGCATTTGTTTCCCAGTCCTAAATGGAGTTGAATCCCATGCAGTTTCTGGTCCTACAAGCAAGAGTTGTTTTCTGGTAAGGAAAGTCACTTTGCGCTCCCATTGCCATACAAAGTGCAAATAGCACTCGCGTCTGTTCCCAGCAATTACAGTGTATCGGACAGAAGAGGAGCTACTGCTCTTGTCAGTTTCCTAAGCAGAGTTGAACTAGATATGGCCCGTGTGTAGGAAGCACAGTTCTTTTGTTCTGAGCAAGCTCACTGTTCTGGCCCTACAGGAAACTCTTTAGAGTAGGAGAGGGCTCTTTTCTCAAAAGCAGAGTGTGTTTCTTGTAAGGTGAACTAGTGTTTGTTTCCCAGTCCTAAATGGAGTTGAATCTCATGCAGTTTCTGGTCCTAGGAGCAAGAGTTGTTTCTGGTAAGAAGAGTCACTATTGCGCTGTCATTGCCATACACAGGACAAATAGCACTGGTGTCTGTTCCCAGGAAGTAGAGTGTATTGGACTGAAGAGGATCTACTGTTCTTGTCAGTTTTATAAGCAGAATTGAACTAGATATGGCCGTGTGTGTAGGAAGCACAGTTTTTTTGTTCTGAGCAAGCTCACTGTTTGTACCCCATAGGAAACACAGTAGAGTAGAAGAGTGCTCTTTTCTCTAAAGCAGATTGTATTTCTTGTAAGGCGAGCTAGCATTTGTTTCCCAGTCCTAAATGGAGTTGAATCACATACAGTTTCTGGTCCTACGAGCAAGAGTTGTTTTCTGGTAAGGAAAGTCACTATTGCGCTCCCATTGCCATACACAGTGAAAATAGCACTCGCGTCTGCTCCCAGCATGTACAGTGTATTGGACTGAAGAGGAGGTACTGTTCTTGTCAGTTTCCTAAGCAGAGTTGAACTAGATATGGCTCATGTGTGTAGGAAGCACAGTTCTTTTGTTCTGAGCAAGCTCACTGTTTGGACACCATAGGAAACACAGTAGAGTAGAAGAGTGCTCTTTTCTCAAAAGCAGAGTGTGTTTCTTGTAAGGCGAGCTAGCGTTTGTTTCCCAGTCCTAAATGGAGTTGAATCACATGCAGTTTCTGGTCCTACAAGCAAGAGTTGTTTTCTGGTAAGAAGAGTCACTATTGAGCTGCCATTGCCATACACAGGACAAATAACACTGGCGTCTTTTCCCAGCAAGTACAGTGTATTGGATGGAAAAGGATCTACTGTTCTTGTCAGGTTCCTAAGCAGACTTGAACTAGATATGGCCGTGTGTGTAGGAAGCACAGTTTTTTTGTTCTGAGCAAGCTCACTGTTCGGAACCCATAGGAAACACAGTAGAGTATAGAGTGCTCTTTCCTCAAATGCAGAGTGTGTTTCTTGGAAGGCGAGCTAGAGATGGTTCCCAGTCATAAATGGAGTTGAGTCACATGCAGTTTTTTGTCCTACGAGCAAGAGTTGTTTTCTGGTAAGACAAGTCACTATTGTGCTCCAATAGCCATACACAGTGCAAATAGCACTCGCGTCTGTTCCCCGCAAGTACAGTGTATTGGACTGAAGAGGAGCTACTGTTCTTGTCAGTTTCCTAAGCAGAGTTGAACTAGATATGGCCCGTGTGTGTAGGAAGCACAGTTCTTTTGTTCTGAGCAAGCTCACTGTTTGGACCACATAGGAATCACAGTAGAGTAGAAAAGTGCTCTTTTCTCAAAAGCAGAGTGTGATTCATGTAAGGGGAGCTAGCATTTGTTTCCCAGTCCTAAATGGAGTTGAATCACATGCAGTTTCTGGTCCTACAAGCAAGAGTTGTTTTCTGGTAAGGAAAGTCACTTTGCGCTCCCATTGCCATACACAGTGCAAATAGCACTCGCGTCTGTTCCCAGCAATTACAGTGTATCGGACTGAAGAGGAGCTACTGCTCTTGTCAGTTTCCTAAGCAGAGTTGAACTAGATATGTCCCGTGTGTAGGAAGCACAGTTCTTTTGTACTGAGCAAGCTCACTGTTCTGGCCCTACAGGAAACACAGTAGAGTAGAAGAGTGCTCTTTTCTCTAAAGCAGAGTGTGTTTCTTGTAAGGCGAGCTAGTGTTTGTTTCGCAGTCCTAAATGGAGTTGAATCACATGCAGTTTCTGGTCCTAAGAGCAAGAGTTGTTTTCTGGAAAGAAGAGTCACTATTGCGCTGCCATTGCCATACACAGGACAAATAGCACTGTTGTCTGTTCCCAGCAAGTACAGTGTATTGGACTGAAGAGGATCTACTGTTCTTGTCAGGTTTATAAGCAGAATTGAACTAGATATGGCCATGTGTGTAGGAAGCACAGTTTTTTTGTTCTGAGCAAGCTCACTGTTCGGAACCCATAGGAAACACAGTAGAGTAGAAGAGTGCTATTTTCTCTAAAGCAGATTGTGTTTATTGTAAGGCGAGCTAGCATTTGTTTCCCAGTCCTAAATGGAGTTGAATCACATACAGTTTCTGGTCCTACGAGCAAGAGTTGTTTTCTGGTAAGGAAAGTCACTATTGCGCTCCCATTGCCATACACAGTGCAAATAGCACTCGCGTCTGTTCCCAGCAAGTACAGTGTATTGGACTGAAGAGGAGCTACTGTTCTTGTCAGTTTCCTAAGCAGAGTTGAACTAGATATGGCCCGTGTGTGTAGGAAGCACAGTTCTTTTGTTCTGAGCAAGCTCACTGTTTGGACCACATAGGAAACACAGTAGAGTAGAAAAGTGCTCTTTTCTCAAAAGCAGAGTGTGATTCATGTAAGGGGAGCTAGCATTTGTTTCCCAGTCCTAAATGGAGTTGAATCCCATGCAGTTTTCTGGTCCTACAAGCAAGAGTTGTTTTCTGGTAAGGAAAGTCACTTTGCGCTCCCATTGCATACACAGTGCAAATATCACTCGCGTCTGTTCCCAGCAATTACAGTGTATCGGACTGAAGAGGAGCTACTGCTCTTGTCAGTTTCCTAAGCAGAGTTGAACTAGATATGGCCCGTGTGTAGGAAGCACAGTTCTTTTGTTCTGAGCAAGCTCAGTGTTCTGGCCCTACAGGAAACACAGTAGAGTAGAAGAGTGCTCTTTTCTCTAAAGCAGAGTGTGTTTCTTGTAAGGCGAGCTAGCGTTTGTTTCCCAGTCCTAAATGGAGTTGAATCACATGCAGTTTTTTGTCCTACGAGCAAGAGTTGTTTTCTGGTAAGAAGAGTCACTATTGCGCTGCCATTGCCATACACAGGACAAATAGCACTGCGTCTGTTGCCAGGAAGTACAGTGTATTGGACTGAAGAGGATCTACTGTTCTTGTCAGGTTTATAAGCAGAATTGAACTAGATATGGCCGTGTGTGTAGGAAGCACAGTTTTTTTGTTCTGAGCAAGTTCACTGTTCGGACCCCATAGGAAACACAGTAGAGTAGAAGAGTGCTCTTTTCTCAAAAGCAGAGTGTCTTTCTTCTAAGGCGAGCTAGCGTTTGTTTCCTAGTCCTAAATGGAGTTGAATCACATGCAGTTTCTGGTCCTATGAGCAAGAGTTTTTTATGGTAAGGATAGTCACTATTGCGCTGCCATTGCCATACACAGGACAAATAGCACTGCCGTCTGTTCCCAGCAAGTACAGTGTATTGGACTGAAGAGGATCTACTGTTCTTGTCAGGTTCCTAATCAGAACTGAACTAGATATGGCCGTGTGTGTTGGAAGCACAGTTCTTTTGTTCTGAGCAAGCTCACTGTTCTGGCCCTACAGGAAACACTTTAGAGTAGAAGAGGGCTCTTTTCTCAAAAGCAGAGTGTGTTTCTTGTAAGGTGAACTAGTGTTTGTTTCCCAGTCCTAAATGGAGTTGAATCCCATGCAGTTTTCTGGTCCTAGGAGCAAGAGTTGTTTCTGGTAAGAAGAGTCACTATTGCGCTGTCATTGCCATACACAGGACAAATAGCACTGGTGTCTGTTCCCAGGAAGTAGAGTGTATTGGACTGAAGAGGATCTACTGTTCTTGTCAGTTTTATAAGCAGAATTGAACTAGATATGGCCGTGTGTGTAGGAAGCACAGTTTTTTTTGTTCTGAGCAAGGCTCACTGTTTGTACCCCATAGAAACACAGTAGAGTAGAAGATGTGCTCTTTTCTCTAAGCAGATTGTATTTCTTGTAAGGCGAGCTAGCATTTGTTTCCCAGTCCTAAATGGAGTTGAATCACATACAGTTTCTGGTCCTACGAGCAAGAGTTGTTTTCTGGTAAGGAAAGTCACTATTGCGCTCCCATTGCCATACACAGTGCAAATAGCACTCGCGTCTGTTCCCAGCATGTACAGTGTATTGGACTGAAGAGGAGGTACTGTTCTTGTCAGTTTCATAAGCAGAGTTGAACTAGATATGGGCTCATGTGTGTAGGAAGCACAGTTCTTTTGTTCTGAGCAAGCTCACTGTTTGGACACCATAGGAAACACAGTAGAGTAGAAGAGTGCTCTTTTCTCAAAAGCAGAGTGTTTTTCTTGTAAGGCGAGCTAGCGTTTGTTTCCCAGTCCTAAATGGAGTTGAATCACATGCAGTTTCTGGTCCTACAAGCAAGAGTTGTTTTCTGGTAAGAAGAGTCACTATTGAGCTGCCATTGCCATACACAGGACAAATAACACTGGCGGTCTGTTCCCAGCAAGTACAGTGTATTGGATGGAAGAGGATCTACTGTTCTTGTCAGGTTCCTAAGCAGACTTGAACTAGATATGGCCATGTGTGTAGGAAGCACAGTTTTTTTGTTCTGAGCAAGCTCACTGTTCGGAACCCATAGGAAACACAGTAGAGTATAGAGTGCTCTTTCTCAAATGCAGAGTGTGTCTCTGGAAGGCGAGCTAGCGATGGTTCCCAGTCATAAATGGAGTTGAGTCACATGCAGTTTTTTGTCCTACGAGCAAGAGTTGTTTTCTGGTAAGACGAGTCACTATTGTGCTCCAATAGCCATAACACAGTGCAAATAGCACTCGCGTCTGTTCCCCGCAAGTACAGTGTATTGGACTGAAGAGGAGCTACTGTTCTTGTCAGTTTCCTAAGCAGAGTTGAACTAGATATGGCCCGTGTGTGTAGGAAGCACAGTTCTTTTGTTCTGAGCAAGCTCACTGATCGGACCCCATAGGAAAGACAGTAGAGTAGAAGAGTGCTCTGTTCTCAAAAGCAGAATGTGTTTCATGTAAGGCGAGCTAGAATTTGTTTCCCAGTCCTAAATTGAGTTGAATCACATGCAGTTTCTGGTCCTACGAGCAAGAGTTGTTTTCTGGTAAGGAAAGTCTCTATTGCGCTCCCATTGCCATACACAGTGCAAATAGCACTCGTTTCTGATCCCAGCAAGTACAGTGTATTGGACGGAAGAGGATCTACTGTTCTTGTCAGGTTCCTAAGCAGAATTGAACTAGGTGTGGCGGTGTGTGTAGGAAGCTCGATTTTTTGTTCTCAGCAAGGTCACTGTTCAGACCTCATAGGAAACACAGTAGTGTAGAAGAGTGCTCTTTTCTCAAAAGCAGAGTGTGTTTCTTGTAAGGCGAGCTAGCGTTTGTTTCCTAGTCCTAAATGGAGTTCATTCACAGGCAGTTTCCGGTCCTATGAGCAAGAGTTGTTTTTTGGTAAGAAGAGTCAATATTGTGCTGCCATTGCCATACACAGGACAAATAGTACTGGAGTCTCTTCCCAGCAAGTACAGTGTATTGGACTGATGAGGATCTACTGTTCTTGTCAGGTTCCTTAGCAGAATTGAACTAGATATGGCCGTGTGTGTAGGAAGCACAGTTCTTTTGTTCTGAGCAAGTTTACTGTTCGGACCTCTAGGAAACACAATAGAGTAGAAGAGTGCTTTTTTCTCTAACTCAGAGTGTGTTTACTTGTAAGGCGAGTTAGTGTTTGTTTCACAGTCCTAAATGGAGTTGAATCACATGCACTTTCTGGTCCTATGAGCAAGAGTTGTGTTCTGGTAAGAAGAGTAACTATTGTGCTCCCATTGTCATACACAGGGTAAATACCACACGCGTCTGTTCCCAGCATGTACAGTGTATTGGACTGAAGAGGATCTACTGTTCTTGTCAGGTTCCTAAGAAGAGTTGAACTAGCTATGGCCGTGTGTGTAGGAAGCACAGTTCTTTTGTTCTGAGCAAGCTCACTGTTCTGGCCCTATAGGAAACACAGTAGAGTAGAAGAGTGCTCTTTCTCTCAAAAGCAGAGTGTATTTCTTGTAAGGCGAGCTAGCGTTTGTTTCCCAGTTCTATATGGAGTTGAATCACATGCAGTTTCTGGTCCTACGAGCAAGAGTTGTTTTTTGGTAAGGAAAGTCACTATTGGGCTCCCATTGCCATAAACAGTGCAAATAGCACTCGCGTCTGATCCCAGCAAGTACAGTGTATCGGACTGAAGAGGAGCTACTGTTTCTGTCAGTTTCCTAAACAGAGTTGAACGAGATATGTCCCGCGTGTGTAGGAAGCACAGTTCTTTTGTTCTGAGCAAGCTCACTGTTTGGACCCCATAGGAAACACAGTAGAGTAGAAGAGTGCTCTTTTCTCTAAAGCAGAGTGTGTTTCTTGTAAGGCGAGCTAGCGTTTGTTTTCCCAGTCCTAATGGAGTTGAATCACATGCAGTTTCTTGTCCTACAAGCAAGAGTTGTTTTCTGGTAAGAAGAGTCACTATTGCGCTGCCATTGCCATACACAGGACAAATAGCCCTGGCGTCTCTTCCCAGCAAGTACAGTGCATTGGACAGAAGAGGATCTACTGTTCTTGTCAGGTTCCTAATCAGACTTGAACTAGATATGGCCATGTTTGTAGGAAGCAACAAGTTTTTTTGTTCTGAGCAAGCTCACTGTTTGGACCCCATAGGGAACACAGTAGAGTAGAAGAGTGCTCTTTTCTCTAAAGCAGAGTGTGTTTCTTGTAAGGCGAGCTCGCCTTTGTTTGCCAGTCCTAAATGGAGTTGTCACAGGCAGTTTTTGGTCCTACGAGCAAGAGTTGTTTTATGGTAAGAAGAGTCACTATTGTGCTGCCATTGCCATACACAGGACAAATTCCACTGGCGTCTCTTCCCAGCAAGTACAGTGTATTGGACTGAAGAGGATCTACTGTTCTTGTCAGGTTCCTAAGCATAATTGAACTAGATATGGGCGTGTGTGTAGGAAGCACAGTTCTTTTGTTCTGAGCAAGCTCACTGTTCGGACCCCATAGGAAACTCAGTAGAGTAGAAGAGTGCTTTTTTCTCAAAGCAGAGTGTGTTTCTTGTAAGGCGAGCTAGCGTTTGTTTCCCAGTCCTAAATGGAGTTGAATCACATGCAGTTTCTGGTCCTACGAGCAAGAGTTGTTTTCTGGTAAGAAGAGTCAATATTGCGCTGCCATTGCCCTACACAGGGACAAATAGCACTGGTGTCTGTTCCCAGCAAGTACAGTGTATTGGACTGAAGAGGAGCTACTGTTCTTGTCAGTTTCCTAAGCAGAGCTGAACTAGATATGGTCCGTGTGTGTAGGAAGCACAGTTCTTTTGTTCTGAGCAAGCTCACTCTTTGGACCCCACAGGAAACACAGTAGAGTAGAAGAGTGCTCTTTTCTCAAAAGCAGAGTGTTTTTTCTTGTAAGGCAAGCTAGCGTTTGTTTCCCAGTCCTAAATGAGTTGAATCACATGCAGTTTCTGGTCCTACGAGCAAGAGTTGTTTTTATGGTAAGAAGAGTCACTATTGCGCTGCCATTGCCATATACAGGACAAATAGCACTGTTGTTTGTTCTCAGCAGTACAGTGTATTGGACTGAAGAGGATCTACTGTTGTTGTCAGGTTCCTAAGCGGAATTGAACTAGGTGTGATGGTGTGTGTAGGAATCACGTTTTTTTTTGTTCTGAGCAAGCTCACTGTTCGGACCTCATAGGAAACACAGTAGAGTAGAAGAGTGCTCTTTTCTCTAAAGCAGAGTGTGTTTCTTGTAAGGCGAGCTAGCGTTTGTTTCCTAGCCCTAATTGGAGTTCAATCACAGGCAGTTTCCGGTCCTATGAGCAAGAGTTGTTTTCCTGGTAAGGAAAGTTACTATTGTGCTCCCATTGCCATACACAGTGCAAATAGCACTCGCGTCTGTTCCCAGCAAGTACAGTGTATTGGACTAAATAGCAGCTACTGTTCTTGTCAGTTTCCTAATCAGAGTTGAACTAGATATGGTCGGTGTGTGTAGGAAGCACAGTTCTTTTGTTCTGAGCAAGCTAACTGTTTGGACCCCATAGGAAACACAGGTAGAGTAGAAGAGTGTTCTTTTCTCAAAAGCAGAGTGTGTTTGTTGTAAGGCGAGCTAGCGTTTGTTTCCCAGTCCTAAATGGAGTTGAATCCCCATGCAGTTTCTGGTCTTATTGTCAAGAGTTGTTTTATGGTAAGAATAGTAAATATTGCGCTGCCATTGTCATACACAGGACAAATAGCACTGGAGTCTGTTCCCAGCAAGTACAGTGTATTGGACTGAAGAGGAGCTACTGTTCTTGTCAGGTTCCTAAGCAGAATTGAACTAGATATGGCCGTGTGTGTAGGAAGCACAGTTCTTTCGGTTTGAGCAAGTTCACTGTTCGGACCTCTTAGGAAACACAATAGAGTAGAAGAATGCTTTTTTCTCTAAATCAGAGTGTGTTTCTTGTAAGGCGAGCTAGCATTTGTTTCCCAGTCCTAAATGGAGTTGCATCACATGCAGTTTCTGGTCCTACGAGCAAGAGTTGTTTTCTGCTAAGAAGAGTCACTATTGTGCTCCCATTGTCATACACAGGGCAAAGAGCACTCGCGTCTGTTCCCAGCATGCACAGTGTATTGGACTGAAGAGGATCTACTGTTCTGTCAGGTACCTAAGCAGAGTTGAACTAGATATGGCCGTGTGTGTAGGAAGCACAGTTCTTTTGTTCTGAGCAAGCTCACTGTTCTGGCCCTATAGGAAACATAGTATAGTAGAAGAGTGCTCTTTTCTCAAAAGCAGAGTGTGTTTTTGGAAGGCGAGCTAGCGTTTGTTTCCCAGTCCTAAATGGAGTTGAATCACATGCAGTTTCAGGTCCTACGAGCAAGAGTTGTTTTTTGGTAAGAAGAGTCACTGTTGCGCTCCAAATGTCATATACACGGCAAATAGCACTCGTGTCTGTTCCCAGCAAGTACAGTGTATTGGACTGGATAGGTGCTACTGTTCTTGTCAGTTTCCTAAGCAGAGTTGAACTAGATATGATCCGTGTTTGTAGGAAGCACAGTTCTTTTGTTCTTTGCAAGCTCACTGTTTGGACCCCATAGGAAACACAGTAGAGCAGAAGAGTGCTCTTTTCTCTAAAGCAGAGTGTGTTACTTGTAAGGCAAGCTAGCGTTTGTTTCGCAGTCCTAAATGGAGTTGAATCCCATGCAGTTTCTGGTACTACGAGCAAGAGTTGTTTTCTGGTAAAAAGTGTCACTATTGCGCTGCCATTGCCATACACAGGACAAATAGCACTGGCGTCTGTTCGCAGCAAGTACAGTATATTGGGCTGAAGAGGATCTATCGTTCTTGTCAGGTTCCTAAGCAGACTTGAACTAGATATGGCCGTGTGTGTAGGAAGCACAGTTTTTTTGTTCTGAGCAAGCTCAATGTTCGGACCCCATAGGAAACACAGTAGAGTAGAAGAGTGCTTTTTTCTCAAAAGCAGAGTGTGTTTCTTTTAAGGCGAGCTAGCGTTTCTTTCCCATTCCTAAATGGAGTGGAATCACATGCAGTTTGTGTTCCTACGAGCAAGAGTTGTTTTCTGGTAAGGAAAGTCACTATTGTGCTCCCATTGCCATACACAGTGCAAATAGCCCTCCCATCTGTTCCCAGCAAGTACAGTGTATTGGAAAGAAGAGGAGCTACTGTTCTTCTCAGTTTCCTAAGCAGAGTTGAACTACATATGGCCCGTGTGTAGAAAGCACAGTTCTTTTTTTCTGAGCAAGCTCACTGTTCTGGCCCTATAGGAAACACAGTAGAGTAGAAGAGTGCTCTTTTCTCAAAAGCAGAGTGTGTTTGTGGTAAAGCGAGCTAGAGTTTGTTTCCCAGTCTTAAATGGAGTTGAATCACATGCAGTTTCTGGTCCACGAGCAAGAGTTGTTTTCTGGTAAGAAGAGTCACTATTGCGCTGCCATTGCCATACACAGGACAAATAGCATTGGCGTCTGTTCCCAGCAAGTACACTGTATTGGACTGAAGAGGATCTACTGTTCTTGTCAGGTTCCTAAGGAGACTTGAACTAGATATGGCCGTGTGTGTAGGAAGCACAGTTTTTTTGTTCTGAGCAAGCTCACTTTTCGGAACACATAGGAAACACAGTAGAGTAGAAGAGTGCTCTTTTCTCAAAAGCAGAGTGTGTTTCTTGGACGTCGAGCTATCATTTGTTTCCCAGTCCTAAATGGAGTTGAGTCACATGCAGTTTTTTGTCCTACGAGCAAGAGTTGTCTTCTGGTAAGACAAGTCACTATTGGGCTCCAATTGCCATACACAGTGCAAATAGCACTCGCGTCTGTTCCCTTCAAGTACAGTGTATTGGACTGAAGAGGATCTACTGTTCTTGTCAGTTTCCTAAGCAGAATTGAACTAGGTATGGCCCATGTGTGTAGGAAGAACAGTTCTTTTGTTCTGAGCAAGCTCACTGTTCAGACCCCATAGGAAGCACAGTAGAGTAGAAGAGTGCTCTTTTCTCAAAAGCAGAGTGTGTTTAATGTAAGGCGAGCTAGCATTTGTTTTCCAGTCCTAAATGGAGTTGAATCACATGCAGTTTCTGGTCCTAAGAGCAAGAGTTGTTTTCTGGTAAGGAAAGTCACTATTGCGCTCCCATTGCCATACACAGTGCAAATAGCACTCGCGTCTGTTCCCCGCAAGTACATTGTATTGGACTGAAGAGGAGCTACTGTTCTTGTCAGTTTCCTAAGCAGAGTGGAACTAGTTATGGCCCATGTGTAGGAAGCACAGCTCTTTTGTTCTGAGCAAGCTCACTGTTTGGACCCCATAGGAAACACAGTAGAGTAGAAGAGTGCTCTTTTCTCTAAAGCAGAGTGTGTTTCTTGTAAGGCGAGCTACCGTTTGTTTCCCAGTCCTAAATGGAGTGGAATCACATGCAGTTTCTGGTCCTACGAGCAAGAGTTGTTTTCTGGTAAAGAAAGTCACTATTGCGCTCCCATTGCCATACACAGTGCAAATATCCCTCGCGTCTGTTCCCAGCAAATACAGTGTATTGGACTGAAGAGGAGCTACTGTTCTTCTCAGTTTCCTAAGCAGAGTTGAACTAGATATGGCCCGTGTGTGTAGGAAGCACAGTTCTTTTTTTCTGAGCAAGCTCACTGTTCTGGCCCTATAGGAAACACAGTACAGTAGAAGAGTGCTCTTTTCTCAAAAGCAGAGTATGTTTCATGTAAGGCGAGCTAGCATTTGTTTTCCAGTCCTAAATGGAGTTGAATCACACGCAGTATCTGGTATTACGAGCAAGAGTTGTTTTCTGGTAAGAAGAGTCACTATTGCGCTGCCATTGCCATACACAGGACAAATAGCACTGGAGTCTGTTCCCAGCAAGTACAGTGTATTGGACTGAAGAGAATCTACTGTTCTTGTCAGGTTCCTAAGCAGACTTGAACTAGATATGGCCGTGTGTGTAGGAAGCACAGATTTTTTGTTCTCAGCAAGCTCACTGTTCAGAACACATAGGAAACACAGTAGAGTAGAAGAGTGCTCTTTTCTCAAAAGCAGAGTGTGTTTCATGTAAGGCGAGCTAGCATTTGTTTTCCAGTCCTAAATGGAGTTGAATCACATGCAGTATCTGGTCGAACGAGCAAGAGTTGTTTTCTGGTAAGGAAAGTCACTATTGCGCTCCCATTGCCATACACAGTGCAAATAGCACTCGCGTCTGTTCCCAGCAAGTACAGTGTATCGGACTGAAGAGGAGCTACTGTTCTTGTCAGTTTCCTAAGCAGAGTTGAACTAGATATGGCCCGTGTGTAGGAAGCACAGTTCTTTTGTTCTGAGCAAGCTCACTGTTCTGACCCTATAGGAAACACAGTAGACTAGAAGAGTGCTCTTTTCTCTAAAGCAGAGTGTGTTTCTTGTAAGGTGAGCTAGCTTTTGTTTCCCAGTCCTAAATGGAGTTGAAACACTTGCATTTTCTGGTCCTATGAGCAAGAGTTGTTTTATGGTAAGAAGAGTCACTATTGCGCTGCCATTGCCATACACAGGACAAATAGCACTGGCGTCTGTTCCCAGCAAGTACAGTATATTGGACTGAAGAGGATCTACTGTTCTTGTCAGGTTCCTAAACAGAATTGAACTAGATATCGTCGTGTGTACGAAGCACAGTTCTTTTGTTCTGAGCAAGCTCACTGTTCGGACCCCATAGGAAACACAGTAGAGTAGAAGAGTGCTCTTTTCTCAAAAGCAGAGTGCGTTTCATGTAAGGCGAGCTAGCATTTGTTTCCCAGTCCTAAATGGAGATGAATCACAATAAGTTTCTGGTCCTACGAGCAAGAGTTGTTTTCTGGTAAGGAATGTCACTATTGTGCTCCCATTGCCATACACAGTGCAAATAGCACTCGCGTCTGTTCCCAGCAAGTACAGTGTATGGGACTGAGGGAGGAGCTACTGTTCTTGTCACTTTCCTAAGCAGAGTTGAACTAGATGTGGCCCGTGTGTGTGTAGGAAGCACAGTTCTTATGTTCTGAGCAAGCTCACTGTTCGGAAACCATAGGAAACACAGTAGAGTAGAAGAGTGCTCTTTTCTCAAAAGCAGAGTGTGTTTCTTGTAAGGCGAGCTAGCATTTGTTTCCAAGTCCTAAATTGAGTTGAATCACATGCAGTTTCTGGTCCTACGAGCAAGAGTTGTTTTCTGGTAAGGAACGTCACTATTGCGCTCATATTGCATACACAGTGCAAATAGCACTCGCGTCTGTTCCCAGCAAGTGCAGTGTATGGGACTGAAAAGGAGCTCCTGTTCTTGTCAGTTTCCTAAGCAGAGTTGAAGTAGATATGGCCCGTGTGTGTAGGAAGCACAGTTCTTATGTTCTGAGCAAGTCACTGTTCTGGCCCTATAGGAAACACAGTAGAGTAGAAGAGTGCTCTTTTCTCAAAAGTAGAGTGTGTTTCTTGTAAGGCGAGCTAGCGTTTGTTTCCTAGTCCTAAATGGAGTTGAATCACATGCAGTTTCAGGTCCTACGATCAAGAGTTCTTTTCTGGTAAGGAAAGTCACATTGTGCTCCCATTGCCATACACAGTGCAAATAGCACTTGCGTCTGTTCCCAGCAAGTACAGTGTATTGGACTGGATAGGTGCTACTGTTCTTGTCAGTTTCCTAAGCAGAGTTGAACTAGATATGATCCGTGTTTGTAGGAAGCACAGTTCTTTTGTTCTTTGCAAGCACAATGTTTGGACCACATAGGAAACACAGTAGAGTAGGAGAGTGCTCTTTTCTCTAAAGCAGAGTGTATTTCTTGTAAGGCGTGCTAGCATTTGTTTCGCAGTCCTAAATGGAGTTGAATCCCATGCAGTTTCTGGTACTACGAGCAAGAGTTGTTTTATGGTAAGAAGAGTCACTATTGCACTGCCATTGCCATACACAGGACAAATAGCACTGGCATCTGTTCGCAGCAAGTACAGTGTATTGGGCTGAAGAGGATCTACTGTTCTTGTCAGGTTCCTAAGCAGACTTGAACTAGATATGGCCGTGTGTGTAGGAAGCACAGTTTTTTTTTCTGAGCAAGCTCACTGTTCGGACCCCATAGGAAACACATTAGAGTAGAAGAGTGCTTTTTTCTCAAAAGCAGAGTGTGTTTCTTTTAAGGCGAGCTAGCGTTTGTTTCCCATTCCTAAAAGGAGTGGAATCACATGCCGTTTGTGTTCCTACGAGCAAGAGTTGTTTTCTGGTAAGGAAAGTCACTATTGTGCTCCCATTGCCTTACACAGTGCAAATAGCCCTCCCATCTGTTCCCAGCAAGTACAGTGTATTGGACTGAAGAGGCGCTACTGTTCTTCTCAGATTCCTAAGCAGAGTTGAACTAGATATGGCCCGTGTGTGTAGGAAGCACAGTTCTTTTTTTCTGAGCAAGCTCACTGTTCTGGCCCTATGGGAAACACAGTAGAGTAGAAGAGTGCTCTTTTCTCAAAAGCAGAGTGTGTTTCTTGTAAAGCGAGCAAGAGTTTGTTTCCCAGTCCTAAATGGAGTTGAATCACATGCAGTTTCTGGTCCACGAGCAAGAGTTGTTTTCTGGTAAGAAGAGTCACTATTGAGCTGCCATTGCCATACACAGGACAAATAGCACTGGCGTCTTTTCCCAGCAAGTACAGTGTATTGGACTGAAGAGGATCTACTGTTCTTGTCAGGTTCCTAAGCAGACTTGAACTAGATATGGCCGTGTGTGTAGGAAGCACAGTTTTTTTGTTCTCAGCAAGCTCACTGTTCGGAACACATATGAAACACAGTAGAGTAGAAGAGTGCTCTTTTCTCAAAAGCAGAGTGTGTTTCATGTAAGGCGAGCTAGCATTTGTTTCCCAGTCCTAAATGGAGTTGATTCACATGCAGTTTCTGGTCCATGAGCAAGAGTTGTTTTCTGGTAAGAAGAGTCAGTATTGCGCTGCCATTGCCATACACAGGACAAATAGCACTGGCATATGTTCCCAGCAAGTACACTGTATTGGACTGAAGAGGATCTACTGTTCTTGTCAGGTTCCTAAGCAGACTTGAACTAGATATGGCCGTATGTGTAGGAAGCACAGTTTTTTTGTTCTGAGCAAGCTCACTTTTCGGAACACATAGGAAACACAGTAGAGTAGAAGAGTGCTCTTTTCTCAAAAGCAGAGTGTGTTTTTTAAAAGTCGAGCTAGCGTTTGTTTCCAAGTCCTAAATGGAGTTGAGTCACATGCAGTTTTTTGTCCTACGAGCAAGAGTTGTTTTCTGGTAAGACAAGTCAATATTGGGCTCCAATTGCCATACACATTGCAAATAGCACTCGCTTCTGTTCCCCGCAAGTACATTGTATTGGACTGAATAGGAGCTACTGTTCTTGTAAGTTTACTAAGCAGAGTTGAACTAGATATAATCCGTGTGTGTAGGAAGCACAGTTCTTTGGTTCTGAGCAAGCTCACTGTTTGGACCCCATAAGAAACACAGTAGAGTAGAAGAGTGCTCTTTTCTCAAAAGCAGAGTGTGTTTCATATAAGGCGAGCTAGCATTTGTTTCTCAGTCCTAAATGGAGTTGAATCACATGCAGTTTCTGGTCCTATGAGCAAGAGTTGTTTTCTGGTAAGGAAAGTCACTATTGCGCTCCCATTGCCATACACAGTGCAAATAGCACTCGCATCTGTTCCCAGCAAGTACAGTGTATCGGACTGAAGAGGAGCTACTGTTCTTGTCAGTTTCCTAAGCAGAGTTGAACTAGATATGGCCCCTGTGTGTAGGAAGCACAGTTCTTTTGTTCTGAGCAAACTCACTGTTCGTACCCCATAGGAAACACAGTAGAGTAGAAGAGTGCTCTTTTCTCAAAAGCAGAGTGTTTTTCATGGAAGGCAAGCTAGCATTTGTTTCTCAGTCCTAAATGGAGTTGAATCATATGCAGTTTCTGGTCCTACGAGCAAGAGTTGTTTTCTGGTAAGGAAAGTCACTATTGTGCTCCCATTGCCATCCACAGTGCAAATAGCACTGGCATCTGTTCCCAGCAAGTACAGTGTATCGGACTGAAGAGGAGCTACTGTTCTTGTCAGTTTCCTAAGCAGAGTTGAACTAGATATGGGCCGTGTGTGTAGGAAGTACAGTTTTTTTTCTGAGCAAGCTCACTGTTCTGGCCCTATAGGAAACACAGTAGAGTAGAAGAGTGCTCTTTTCTCTAAAGCAGAGTGTGTTTCTTGTAAGGCGAGCTATCGTTTGTTTCCCAGTCCTAAATAGAGTTGAATCACATGCAGTTTCTGGTCCTACGAGCAAGAGTTGTTTTATGGTAAGAAGAGTCACTATTGTGCTCCAATTGCCATATACAGGACAAAGAGCACTGGCGTCTGTTCCCAGCAAGTACAGTGTATTGGACTGAAGAGGATCTACTGTTCTTTCAGGTTCCTAAGCAGAATTGAACTAGATATGGCCGTGTGTGTAAGAAGCACAGTTCTTTTGTTCTGAGCAAGCTCACTGTTCGGACCCTATAGGAAACACAGAGGAGTAGAAGAGTGCTATTTCCTCAAAAGCAGAGTGTGTTTTTTGTAAGGCGAACTAGCGTTTGTTTCCCAGTCCTAAATGGTGTTGAATCACATGCAGTTTCTGGTCCTATGAGCAAGAGTTGTTTTCTGGTAAGGAAAGTCACTATTGCGCTCCCATTGCCATACACAGTGCAAATAGCACTCGCGTCTGTACCCAGCAAGTACAGAGTATCGGACTGAAGAGGAGCTACTTTTCTTGTCAGTTTCCTAAGCAGAGTTGAAGTAGATATGGCCCGTGTGTAGGAAGCACAGTTCTTATGTTCTGAGCAAGCTCACTGTTCTGGCCCTATAGGAAACACAGTAGAGTAGAAGAGTGCTCTTTTCTCTGAAGCAGAGTGTGTTTCTTGTAAGGCGAGCTAGCGTTTGTTTCCTAGTCCTAAATGGAGTTGATTCACATGCAGTTTCAGGTCCTACGAACAAGAGTTCTTTTCTGGTAAGGAAAGTCACATTGCGCTCCCATTGCCAAACACAGTGCAAATAGCCCTCCCACCTGTTCCCAGCAAGTACAGTGTATTGGACTGAAGAGGAGCTACTGTTCTTCTCAGTTTCCTAAGCAGAATTGAACTAAATATGGCCGTGTGTGTAGGAAGCACAGTTCTTTTGTTCTGAGCAAGCTCACTGTTCTGGCCCTATAGGAAACACAGTAGAGTAGAAGAGTGCTCTTTTCTCTAAAGCAGAGTGTGTTTCTTGTAAGGCGAGCTAGCGTTTGTTTTCCAGTCCTAACTGGAGTTGAATCACATGCAGTTTCTAGTCCTACGAGCAAGAGTTGTTTTATGGTAAGAAGAGTCACTTTTGCGCTGCCATTGCCATACACAGGACAAATAGCACTGGCGTCTGTTCCCAGCAAGTACAGTGTATTGGACTGAAGAGGATCTACTGTTCTTGTGACATTCCTAAGCACACTTGAACTAGATATGGCCGTGTGTGTAGGAAGCACAGTTCTTTTGTTCTGAGCAAGTTCAGTGTTCGGACTCCATAGGAAACACAGTAGAGTAGAAGAGTGCTCTTTTCTCAAAAGCAGAGTGTGTTTCTTGTAAGGCGAGCTACCGTTTGTTTCCCAGTCCTAAATGGAGTGGAATCACATGCAGTTTCTGGTCCTATGAGCAAGAATTATTTTCTGGTAAAGAAAGTCACTATTGCGCTCCCATTGCCATACACAGTGCAAATAGCCCTCGCTTCTGTTCCCAGCAAGTACAGTGTATTGGACTGAAGAGGAGCTACTGTTCTTGTCAGTTTCTTAAGCAGAGTTGAACTAGATATGGCCCATGTGTAGGAAGCACAGTTCTTTTGTTCTGAGCAAGCTCACTGTTCTGGCCCTATAGGAAATACAGTAGAGTAGAAGAGTGCTCTTTTCTCAAAAGCAGAGTGTGTTTCTTCTATTGCGAGCTAGAGTTTGTTTCCCAGGCCTAAATGGAGTTGAATCACATGCAGTTTCTGGTACTACGAGCAAGAGTTGTTTTCTGGTAAGAATAGTCACTATTGCACTGCCATTGCCATACACAGGACAAATAGCACTGGAGTCTGTTCCCAGCAAGTACAGTGTATTGGACTGAAGAGGAGCTACTGTTCTTGTCAGGTTCCTAAGCAGACTTGAACTAGATATGGCCGTGTGTGTAGGAAGCACAGTTTTTTTGTTCTCAGCAAGCTCACTGTTCGGAACTCATGAAACACAGTAGAGTAGAAGAGTGCTCTTTTCTCAAAAGCAGAGTGTGTTTCATGTAAGGCGAGCTAGCATTTGTTTCCCAGTCCTAAATGGAGTTGATTCACATGCAGTTTCTGGTCCATGAGCAAGAGTTGTTTTCTGGTAAGAAGAGTCAGTATTGTGCTGCCATTGCCATACACAGGACAAATAGCACTGGCATATGTTCCCAGCAAGTACAGTGTATTGGACTGAAGAGGATCTACTCTTCTTGTCAGGTTCCTAAGCAGACTTGAACTAGATATGGCCGTAAGTGTAGGAAGCACAGTTTTTTTGTTCTGAGCAAGCTCACTTTTCGGAACACATAGGAAACACAGTAGAGTAGAAGAGTGCTCTTTTCTCAAAAGCAGAGTGTGTTTCATATAAGGCGAGCTAGCATTTGTTTCTCAGTCCTAAATGGAGTTGAATCACATGCAATTTCTGGTCCTACGAGCAAGAGTTGTTTTCTGGTAAGGAAAGTCACTATTGCGCTCCCATTGCCAAACACAGTGCAAATAGCACTCGCGTCTGTTCCCAGCAAGTACAGTGTATCGGAGTGAAGAGGAGCTACTGTTCTTGTCAGTTTCCTAAGCAGAGTTGAACTAGATATGGCCCCTGTGTGTAGGAAGCACAGTTCTTTTGTTCTGAGCAAACTCACTGTTCGTACCCCATAGGAAACACAGTAGAGTAGAAGAGTGCTCTTTTCTCAAAAGCAGAGTGTGTTTCATAGAAGGCAAGCTAGCATTTGTTTCTCAGTCCTAAATGGAGTTGAATCATATGCAGTTTCTGGTCCTACGAGCAAGAGTTGTTTTCTGGTAAGGAAAGTCACTATTGTACTCCCATTGCCATCCACAGTGCAAATAGCACTGGTGTCTGTTCCCAGCAAGTACAGTGTATCGGACTGAAGAGGAGCTACTGTTCTTGTCAGTTTCCTAAGCAGAGTTGAACTAGATATGGGCCGTGTGTGTAGGAAGTACAGTTTTTTTTTCTGAGCAAGCTCACTGTTCTGGCCCTATAGGAAACACAGTAGAGTAGAAGAGTGCTCTTTTCTCTAAAGCAGAGTGTGTTTCTTGTAAGGCGAGCTAGCGTTTGTTTCCCAGTCCTAAATGGAGTTGAATCACATGCAGTTTCTGGTCCTACGAGCAAGAGTTGTTTTATGGTAAGAAGAGTCACTATTGTGCTCCAATTGCCATACACAGGACAAAGAGCACTGGCGTCTGTTCCCAGCAAGTACAGTGTATTGGACTGAAGAGGATCTACTGTTCTTTCAGGTTCCTAAGCAGAATTGAACTAGATATGGCCGTGTGTGTAAGAAGCACAGTTCTTTTGTTCTGAGCAAGCTCACTGTTCGGACCCTATAGGAAACACAGAGGAGTAGAAGAGTGCTCTTTCCTCAAAAGCAGAGTGTGTTTTTTGTAAGGCGAGCTAGCGTTTGTTTCCCAGTCCTAAATGGAGTTGAATCACATGCAGTTTCTGGTCCTATGAGCAAGAGTTGTTTTCTGGTAGGGAAAGTCACTATTGCACTCCCATTGCCATACACAGTACAAATAGCACTCACGTCTGTTCCCAGCGAGTAAAGTGTATCAGACTGAAGAGGAGCTACTTTTCTTGTCAGTTTCCTAAGCAGAGTTGAAGTAGATATGGCCCGTGTGTGTAGGAAGCACAGTTCTTATGTTCTGAGCAAGTTCACTGTTCTGGCCCTATAGGAAACACAGTAGAGTAGAAGAGTGCTCTTTTCTCAAAAGCAGAGTGTGTTTCTTGTAAGGCAAGCTAGCGTTTGTTTCTTAGTCCTAAATGGAGTTGAATCACATGCAGTTTCAGGTCCTACAAACAAGAGTTCTTTTCTGGTAAGGAAAGCCACATTGCGCTCCCATTGCCATACACATTTCAAGTAGCACTCGTGTCTGTTCCCAGCAAGTACAGTGTATTGGACTGGATAGGTGCTACTGTTCTTGTCAGTTTCCTAAGCAGAGTTGAACTAGATATGATCCGTGTTTGTAGGAAGCACAGTTCTTTTGTTCTTTGCAAGCTCACTGTTTGGACCCCATAGGAAACACAGTAGAGCAGAAGAGTGCTCTTTTCTCTAAAGCAGAGTGTGTTACTTGTAAGGCAAGCTAGCGTTTGTTTCGCAGTCCTAAATGGAGTTGAATCCCATGCAGTTTCTGGTACTAAGAGCAAGAGTTGTTTTCTGGTAAAAAGAGTCACTCTTGCGCTGCCATTGCCATACACAGGACAAATAGCACTGGCGTCTGTTCGCAGCAAGTACAATATATTGAGCTGAAGAGGATCTATTGTTCTTGTCAGGTTCCTAAGCAGACTTGAACTAGATATGGCCGTGTGTGTAGGAAGCACAGTTTTTTTCTTTTGAGCAAGCTCACTGTTCGGACCCCATAGGAAACACAGTAAAGTAGAAGAGTGCTTTTTTCTCAAAAGCAGAGTGTGTTTCTTTTAAGGCGAGCTAGCGTTTGTTTCCCATTCCTAAATGGAGTGGACTCACATGCAGTTTGTGTTCCTACGAGCAAGAGTTGTTTTCTGGTAAGGAAAGTCACTATTGTGCTCACATTGCCATACACAGTGCAAATAGCCCTCCCATCTGTTCCCAGCAAGTACAGTGTATTGGAAAGAAGAGGAGCTACTGTTCTTCTCAGTTTCCTAAGCAGAGTTGAACTACATATGGCCCGTGTGTGTAGAAAGCACAGTTCTTTTTTTCTGAGCAAGCTCACTGTTCTGGCCCTATAGGAAACACAGTAGAGTAGAAGAGTGCTCTTTTCTCAGAGCAGAGTGTGTTTGTTGTAAAGCGAGCTAGAGTTTGTTTCCCAGTCCTAAATGGAGTTGAATCACATGCAGTTTCTGGTCCACGAGCAAGAGTTGTTTTCTGGTAAGAAGAGTCACTATTGCGCTGCCATTGCCATACACAGGACAAATAGCATTGGCGTCTGTTCCCAGCAAGTACACTGTATTGGACTGAAGAGGATCTACTGTTCTTGTCAGGTTCCTAAGGAGACTTGAACTAGATAAGGCCGTGTGTGTAGGAAGCACAGTTTTTTTGTTCTGAGCAAGCTCACTTTTCGGAACACATAGGAAACACAGTAGAGTAGAAGAGTGCTCTTTTCTCAAAAGCAGAGTGTGTTTCTTGGACGTCGAGCTAGCATTTGTTTCCCAGTCCTAAATGGAGTTGAGTCACATGCAGTTTTTTGTCCTACGAGCAAGAGTTGTTTTCTGGTAAGACAAGTCACTATTGGGCTCCAATTGCCATACACAGTGCAAATAGCACTCGCGTCTGTTCCCTGCAAGTACAGTGTATTGGACTGAAGAGGATCTACTGTTCTTGTCAGTTTCCTAAGCAGAGTTGAACTAGGTATGCCCCGTGTGTGTAGGAAGCACAGTTCTTTTGTTCTGAGCAAGCTCACTGTTCAGACCCCATACGAAGCACAGTAGAGTAGAAGAGTGCTCTTTCCTCAAAAGCAGAGTGTGTTTAATGTAAGGCGAGCTAGCATTTGTTTTCCAGTCCTAAATGGAGTTGAATCACATGCAGTTTCTGGTCCTACGAGCAAGAGTTGTTTTCTGGTAAGGAAAGTCACTATTGCCCTCCCATTGCCATACACAGTGCAAATAGCACTCGCGTCTGTTCCCAGCAAGTACATTGTATCGGACTGAAGAGGAGCTACTGTTCTTGTCAGTTTCTTAAGCAGAGTTGAACTAGTTATGGCCCATGTGTAGGAAGCACAGCTCTTTTGTTCTGAGCAAGCTCACTGTTCTGGCCCTATAGGAAACACAGTAGAGTAGAAGAGCGCTCTTTTCTCTAAAGCAGAGTGTGTTTCTTGTGAGGCGAGCTAGCGTTTGTTTCAGAGTCCTAAATGGAGTTGAATCACATGCAGTTTCTAGTCCTACGAGCAAGAGTTGTTTTATGGTAAGAAGAGTCACTTTTGCGCTGCCATTGCCATACACAGGACAAATAGCACTGGCGTCTGTTCCCAGCAAGTACAGTGTATTGGACTGAATAGGTGCTACTGTTCTTGTAAGTTTACTAAGCAGAGTTGAACTAGATATGATCCGTGTGTGTAGGAAGCACAGTTCTTTTGTTCTGAGCAAGTTCAGTGTTCGGACTCCATAGGAAACACAGTAGAGTAGAAGAGTGCTCTTTTCTCAAAAGCAGAGTGTGTTTCATGTAAGGCGAGCTAGCGTTTGTTTCCCAGTCCTATATGGAGTTGAGTCACATGCAGGTTTTTGTCCTACGAGCAAGAGTTGTTTTCTGGTAAGACGAGTCACTGTTGTGCTCTAATTGCCATACACAGTGCAAATAGCACTCGCGTCTCTTCCCCACAAGTACAGTGTATTGGACTGAATAGGAGCTACTGTTCTTGTCAGTTTACTAAGCAGAGTTGAACTAGATATGATCCGTGTGTGTAGGAAGCACAGTTCTTTTGTTCTGAGCAAGCTCACTGTTTGGACCCCATAGGAAACACAGTAGAGTAGAATAGTGCTCTTTTCTCTAAAGCAGAGTGTGTTTCTTGTAAGGCGAGCTACCGTTTGTTTCCCAGTCCTAAATGGAGTGGAATCACATGCAGTTTCTGGTCCTATGAGCAAGAGTTGTTTTCTGGTAAAGAAAGTCACTATTGCGATCCCATTTCCATACACAGTGCAAATAGCCCTCGCGTCTCTTCCCAGCAAGTACAGTGTATTAGACTGAAGAGGATCTACTGTTCTTGTCAGGTTCCTAAGCAGACTTGAACTAGATATGGCCGTGTGTGTAGGAAGCACAGTTTTTTTGTTCTCAGCAAGCTCACTGTTCGGAACACATAGGAAACACAGTAGAGTAGAAGAGTGCTCTTTTCTCAAAAGCAGAGTGTGTTTCATGTAAGGCGAGCTAGCATTTGTTTCCCAGTCCTAAATGGAGTTGAATCACATGCAGTTTCTGGTCCTATGAGCAAGAGTTGTTTTCTGGTAAGAAGAGTCACTATTGCGCTGCCATTGCCATACACAGGACAAATAGCACTGGCGTCTGTTCCCAGCAAGTACAGTGTATTGGACTGAAGAGGATCTACTGTTCTTGTTAGGTTCATAAGCAGACTTGAACTAGATATGGCCGTGTGTGTAGGAAGCACAGTTTTTTTGTTCTGAGCAAGCTCACTTTTCGGAACACATAGGAAACACAGTAGAGTAGAAGAGTTCTCTTTTCTAAAAAAAAGAATGTGTTTCATGTAAGGCGAGCTAGCATTTGTTTCTCAGTCCTAAATAGAGTTGAATCATATGCAGTTTCTGGTCCTACGAGCAAGAGTTGTTTTCTGGTAAGGAAAGTCACTATTGTGCTCCCATTGCCATCCACAGTGCAAATAGCACTGGCGTCTGTTCCCAGCAAGTACAGTGTATCGGACTGAAGAGGAGCTACTGTTCTTGTCAGTTTCCTAAGCAGAGTTGAACTAGATATGGCCCGTGTGTGTAGGAAGCACAGTTTTTTTTTCTGAGCAAGCTCACTGTTCTGGCCCTATAGGAAACACAGTAGAGTAGAAGAGTGCTCTTTTCTCTAAAGCAGAGTGTGTTTCTTGTAAAGCGAGCTATCGTTTGTTTCCCAGTCCTAAATGGAGTTGAATCACATGCAGTTTCTGGTCCTACGAGCAAGAGTTGTTTTATGGTAAGAAGAGTCACTATTGTGCTCCAATTGACATATACAGGACAAAGAGCACTGGCGTCTGTTCCCAGCAAGTACAGTGTATTGGACTGAAGAGGACCTACTGTTCTTTCAGGTTCCTAAGCAGAATTGAACTAGATATGGCCGTGTGTGTAGGAAGCACAGTTCTTTTGCTCTGAGCAAGCTTACTGTTCAGACCCTATAGGAAACACAGTAGAGTAGAAGAGTGCTCTTTTCTCAAAAGCAGAGTGTGTTTCTTGTAAGGCGAGCTAGCGTTTGTTTCCTAGTCCTAAATGGAGTTGAATCACATGCAGTTTCAGGTCCTAGGATCAAGAGATCTTTTCTGGTAAGGAAAGTCACTGTTGCGCTCCCATTGCCATACACATTGCAAATAGCACTCGTGTCTGTTCCCAGCAATTACAGTGTATTGGACTGGATAGGTGCTACTGTTCTTGTCAGTTTCCTAAGCAGAGTTGAACTAGATATGATCCGTGTTTGTAGGAAGCACAGTTCTTTTGTTCTTTGCAAGCTCACTGTTTGGACCCCATAGGAAACACAGTAGAGCAGAAGAGTGCTCTTTTCTCTAAAGCAGAGTGTGTTACTTGTAAGGCGAGCTAGCGTTTGTTTCGCAGTCCTAAATGGAGTTGAATCCCATGCAGTTTCTGGTACTACGAGCAAGAGTTGTTTTCTGGTAAAAAGAGTCACTATTGCGCTGCCATTGCCATACACAGGACAAATAGCACTGGCGTCTGTTCGCAGCAAGTACAGTATATTGGGCTGAAGAGGATCTATTGTTCTTGTCATTTTCCTAAGCAGACTTGAACTAGATATGGCCGTGTGTGTAGGAAGCACAGTTTTTTTGTTCTGAGCAAGCTCACTCTTCAGACCCCATAGGAATCACAGTAGAGTAGAAGAGTGCTTTTTTCTCAAAAGCAGAGTGTGTTTCTTTTAAGGCGAGCTAGCGTTTGTTTCCCAATCCTAAATGGAGTGGAATCACATGCAGTTTGTGTTCCTACGAGCAAGAGTTGTTTTCTGGTAAGGAAAGTCACTATTGTGCTCCCATTGCCATACACAGTGCAAATAGCCCTCCCATCTGTTCCCAGCAAGTACAGTGTATTGGAAAGAAGAGGAGCTACTGTTCTTTTCAGTTTCCTAAGCAGAGTTGAACTATATATGGCCCCTGTGTGTAGGAAGCACAGTTCTTTTTTTCTGAGCAAGCTCACTGTTCTGGCTCTATAGGAAACACAGTAGAGTAGAAGAGTGCTCTTTTCTCAAAAAGCAGAGTGTGTTTCTTGGAAAGCGAGCTAGAGTTTGTTTCAAAGTCCTAAATGGAGTTGAATCACATGCAGTTTCTGGTCCACGAGCAAGAGTTGTTTTCTGGTAAGAAGAGTCACTATTGCGCTGCCATTGCCATACACAGGACAAATAGCATTGGCATCTGTTCGCAGCAAGTACACTGTATTTGACTGAAGAGGATCTACTGTTCTTGTCAGGTTCCTAAGTAGACTTGAACTAGATATGGCCGTGTGTGTAGGAAGCACAATTTTTTTGTTCTGAGCAAGCTCACTTTTCGGAACACTTAGGAAACACAGTAGAGTAGAAGAGTGCTCTTTTCTCAAAAGCAAAGTGTGTTTCTTGGACGTCGAGCTAGCATTTGTTTCCCAGTCCTAAATGGAGTTGAGTCACATGCAGTTTTTTGTCCTACGAGCAAGAGTTGTTTTCTGGTAAGAGGAGTCACTATTGTGCTCTAATTGCCATACACAGTGCAAATAGCACTCGTGTCTCTTCCCCGCAAGTACAGTGTATTGGACTGAAAAGGAGCTACTGTTCTCGTCAGTTTCCTAAGCAAAGTTGAACTAGATATGGCCCTTGTGTGTAGGAAGCACAGTTCTTTTGTTCTGAGCAAGCTCACTGTTCGGACCCCATAGGAAACACAGTAGAGTAGAAGAGTGCTCTTTTCTCCAAAGCAGTGTGTGTTTCATGTAAGGCGAGCTAGCGTTTGTTTCCTAGTCCTAAATGGAGTTGAATCACATGCAGTTTCAGGTCCTACGAACAAGAGTTCTTTTCTAGTAAGGAAAGTCACATTGCGCTCCCATTGCCAAACACAGTGCAAATAGCCCTCCCACCTGTTCCCAGCAAGTACAGTGTATTGGACTGAGGAGGAGCTACTGTTCTTCTCAGTTTCCTAAGCAGAATTGAACTAAATATGGCCATGTGTGTAGGAAGCACAGTTCTTTTGTTCTGAGCAAGCTCACTGTTCTGGCCCTATAGGAAACACAGTAGAGTAGAAGAGTGCTCTTTTCTCTAAAGCAGAGTGTGTTTCTTGTAAGGCGAGCTAGCATTTGTTTTCCAGTCCTAAATGGAGTTGAATCACATGCAGTTTCTAGTCCTAAGAGCAAGAGTTGTTTTATGGTAAGAAGAGTCACTTTTGCGCTGCCATTGCCATACACAGGACAAATAGCACTGGCGTCTGTTCCCAGCAAGTACAGTGTATTGGACTGAAGAGGATCTACTGTTCTTGTCACGTTCCTAAGCAGAATTGAACTAGATATGGCCGTGTGTGTAGGAAGCACAGTTCTTTTGTTCTGAGCAAGTTCAGTGTTCGGACTCCATAGGAAACACAGTAGAGTAGAAGAGTGCTCTTTTCTCAAAAGCAGAGTGTGTTTCTTGTAAGGCGAGCTAGCGTTTGTTTCCCAGTCCTAAACGGAGTTGAGTCACATGCATTTTTTTGTCCTACGAGCAAGATTTGTTTTTTGGTAAGACGAGTCACTATTGTGCTCCAATTGCCATACACAGTGCAAATAGCCCTCCCATCTGTTCCCAGCAAGTACAGTGTATTGGAAAGAAGAGGAGCTACTGTTCTTTTCAGTTTCCTAAGCAGAGTTGAACTATATATGGCCCCTGTGTGTAGGAAGCACAGTTCTTTTTTTCTGAGCAAGCTCACTGTTCTGGCTCTATAGGAAACACAGTAGAGTAGAAGAGTGCTCTTTTCTCAAAATGCAGAGTGTGTTTCTTGGAAAGCGAGCTAGAGTTTGTTTCAAAGTCCTAAATGGAGTTGAATCACATGCAGTTTCTGGTCCACGAGCAAGAGTTGTTTTCTGGTAAGAAGAGTCACTATTGCGCTGCCATTGCCATACACAGGACAAATAGCATTGGCATCTGTTCGCAGCAAGTACACTGTATTTGACTGAAGAGGATCTACTGTTCTTGTCAGGTTCCTAAGTAGACTTGAACTAGATATGGCCGTGTGTGTAGGAAGCACAATTTTTTTGTTCTGAGCAAGCTCACTTTTCGGAACACTTAGGAAACACAGTAGAGTAGAAGAGTGCTCTTTTCTCAAAAGCAAAGTGTGTTTCTTGGACGTCGAGCTAGCATTTGTTTCCCAGTCCTAAATGGAGTTGAGTCACATGCAGTTTTTTGTCCTACGAGCAAGAGTTGTTTTCTGGTAAGAGGAGTCACTATTGTGCTCTAATTGCCATACACAGTGCAAATAGCACTCGTGTCTCTTCCCCGCAAGTACAGTGTATTGGACTGAAAAGGAGCTACTGTTCTTGTCAGTTTCCTAAGCAAAGTTGAACTAGATATGGCCCTTGTGTGTAGGAAGCACAGTTCTTTTGTTCTGAGCAAGCTCACTGTTCGGACCCCATAGGAAACACAGTAGAGTAGAAGAGTGCTCTTTTCTCCAAAGCAGTGTGTGTTTCATGTAAGGCGAGCTAGCGTTTGTTTCCTAGTCCTAAATGGAGTTGAATCACATGCAGTTTCAGGTCCTACGAACAAGAGTTCTTTTCTAGTAAGGAAAGTCACATTGCGCTCCCATTGCCAAACACAGTGCAAATAGCCCTCCCACCTGTTCCCAGCAAGTACAGTGTATTGGACTGAGGAGGAGCTACTGTTCTTCTCAGTTTCCTAAGCAGAATTGAACTAAATATGGCCATGTGTGTAGGAAGCACAGTTCTTTTGTTCTGAGCAAGCTCACTGTTCTGGCCCTATAGGAAACACAGTAGAGTAGAAGAGTGCTCTTTTCTCTAAAGCAGAGTGTGTTTCTTGTAAGGCGAGCTAGCATTTGTTTTCCAGTCCTAAATGGAGTTGAATCACATGCAGTTTCTAGTCCTAAGAGCAAGAGTTGTTTTATGGTAAGAAGAGTCACTTTTGCGCTGCCATTGCCATACACAGGACAAATAGCACTGGCGTCTGTTCCCAGCAAGTACAGTGTATTGGACTGAAGAGGATCTACTGTTCTTGTCACGTTCCTAAGCAGAATTGAACTAGATATGGCCGTGTGTGTAGGAAGCACAGTTCTTTTGTTCTGAGCAAGTTCAGTGTTCGGACTCCATAGGAAACACAGTAGAGTAGAAGAGTGCTCTTTTCTCAAAAGCAGAGTGTGTTTCTTGTAAGGCGAGCTAGCGTTTGTTTCCCAGTCCTAAACGGAGTTGAGTCACATGCATTTTTTTGTCCTACGAGCAAGATTTGTTTTTTGGTAAGACGAGTCACTATTGTGCTCCAATTGCCATACACAGTGCAAATAGCACTTGCGTCTCTTCCCCGCAAGTACAGTGTATTGGACTGAAGAGGAGCTACTGTTCTTGTCAGTTTCCTAAGCAGAGTTGAACTAGATATGGCCCTTGTGTGTAGGAAGCACAGTTCTTTTGTTCTGAGCAATCTCACTGTTCGGACCCCATAGGAAACACAGTAGAGTAGAAGAGTGCTCTTTTCTAAAAAGCAGAGTGTGTCTCATGTAAGGCGAGCTAGCATTTGTTTCCCAGACCTAAATGGAGTTGAATCACATGGAGTTTCTGGTCCTAAGAGCAAGAGTTGTTTTATTGTAAGGAAAGTCACTATTGCGCTCCCATTGCCATACACAGTTAAAATAGCCCTCCCGTCAGTTCACAGCAAGTACAGTGTATCGGACTGAAGAGGAGCTACTGTTCTTGTCAGTTTCCTAAGCAGAGTTGAACTAGATATGGCACGTGTGTGTAGAAAGCATAGTTCTTTTGTTCTGAGCAAGCTCACTGTTCGGAACCCATAGGAAACACAGTAGAGTAGAAGAGTGCTCTTTTCTCAAAAGCAGAGTGTGTTTCATGTAAGGCGAGCTAGCATTTGTTTCCCAGTCCTAAATGGAGTTGAATCACATGCAGTTTCTGGTACTACGAGCAAGAGTTGTTTTCTGGTAAGGAAAGTCACTATTGTGCTCCCATTGCCATACACAGTGCAAATAGCACTCACGTCTGTTCCCAGAAAGTACAGTGTATCGGACTGAAGAGGAGCTACTGTTCTTGTCAGTTTCCTAAGCAGAGTTGAACTAGATATGGCCCATGTGTAGGAAGCACAGTTATTTTGTTCTGAGCAAGCTCACTGTTCTGGCCCTATAGGAAACACATTAGAGTAGAAGAGTGCTCTTTTCTCTAATGCAGAGTGTGTTCCTTGTAAGGCGAGCTAGTATTTGTTTCCGAGTCCTAAATGGAGTTGAATCACATGCAGTTTTTGATCCTACGAGCAAGAGTTGTTTTGTGGTAAGAAGAGTCACTATTGTTCTGCCATTGCCATACACAGGACAAATAGCACTGGCGTCTGTTCCCAGCAAGTACAGTGTATTGGACTGAAGAGGATCTACTGTTCTTGTCAGGTTCCTAAGCAGACTTGAACTAGATATGGCCGTGTGTGTAGGAAGCACAGTTCGTTTGTTCTGAGAAAGCTCACTGTTCGGACCCCATAGGAAACACAGTAGTATAGATGAGTGCTCTTTTCTCAAAAGCAGAGTGTGTTTCTTGTAAGGCAAGCTAGCGTTTGTTTCCCAGTCCTAAATGGTGTTGAATCACATGCAGTTTCTGGTCCTACGAGCAAGAGTTGTTTTCTGGTAAGGAAAGTCACTATTGCGCTCCCATTGCCATACACAGTGCAAATAGCACTCGCGTCTGTTCCCAGCAAGTACAGTGTATCGGACTGAAGAGGAGCTACTGTTCTTGTCAGTTTCCTAAGCAGAGTTGAACTAGTTATGGCCCGTGTGTGTAGGAAGCACAGTTCTTATGTTCTGAGCAAGCTCACTGTTCTGGCCCTATAGGAAACACAGTAGAGTAGAAGAGTGCTCTTTTCTCTAAAGCAGAGTGTGTTTCTTGTAAGGCGAGCTACCGTTTGTTTCCTAGTCCTAAATGGAGTTGAATCACAAGCAGTTTCAGGTCCTACGAACAAGAGTTGTTTTCTGGTAAGGAAAGTCACATTGCGCTCCAATGGCCATACACTGCGCAAATATCACTCGCGTCTGTTCCCAGCAAGTACAGTGTATTGGACTGAAGAGGATCTACTGTTCTTGTCAGGTTCCTAAGCAGACTTGAACTAGATATGGCCGTCTGTGTAGGAAGCACAGTTTTTTTGTTTTGAGCAAGCTCACTGTTCTGGCCCTATAGGAAGCACAGTAGAGTAGAAGACTGCTCTTTTCTCAAAAGCAGAGTGTGTTTCTTGTAAAGCGAGCTAGTGTTTGTTTCCCAGTCCTAAATGGAGTTGAGTCACATGCAGTTTTTTGTTCTATGAGCAAGAATTGTTTTCTGGTAAGACGAGTCACTATTGTGCTCCAAATGCCATACACAGTGCAAATAGCACTGGCGTCTATTCCCCGCAAGTACAGTGTATTGGACTGAAGAGGAGCTACTGTCCTTGTCAGTTATCTAAGCAGAGTTGAACTAGATATGGCCCGTGTAGGAAGCACAGTTCTTTTGTTCTGAGCAAGCTCACTGTTCTGGCCCTGTAGGAAACACAGTAGAGTAGAAGAGTGCTCTTTTTCTAAAGCAGAGTGTGTTTCTTGTAAGGCGAGCTAGCATTTGTTTCCCAGTCCTAAATCGCGTTGAATCACATGCAGTTTGTGGTCCTACGAGCAAGACTTGTTTTCTGGTAAGGAAAGTCACTACTGCGCTCCCATTGACATACACAGTGTAAATAGCACTCACGTATGTTCCCAGCAAGTACAGTGTATTGGAGTGAAGAGGAGCTACTGTTCTTGTCAGTTTCCTAAGCAGAGTTGAACTACATATGGTCCGTGTGTGTAGGAACCACAGTTCTTTTGTTCTGAGCAAGCTCACTGTTTGGACCCCATAGGAAACACAGTAGAGTAGAAGAGTGCTCGTTTCTCTAAAGCAGTGTGTTTCTTGTAAGGTGAGCTAGCGTTTGTTTCCCAGTCCTAAATGGAGTTGAATCACATGCAGTTTCTGGTCCTACGACCAAGAGTTGTTTTCTGGTAAGGAAAGTCACTATTGTGCTCCCATTGCCATACACAGTGCAAATAGCACAAGCGTCTGTTCCCAGCAAGTACAGTGTATTGGACTGAAGAGGAGCTACTGTTCTTCTCAGTTTCCTAAGCAGAATTGAACTAGATATGGCCCGTGTGTCTAGGAAGCACAGTTCATTTGTTCTGAGCAAGCTAACTGTTCTGGCCCTATAGGAAACACAGTAGAGTAGAAGAGTGCTCTTTTCTCAAAAGCAGAGTGTGTTTCTTGTAAGGTGAGCTAGAGTTTGTTTCCCAGTCCTAAGTGGAGTTGAGTCACATGCAGTTTTTGGTCCTACGAGCAATAGTTGTTTTCTGGTAAGACGAGTCAGTATTGTGCTCCAATTGCCATACATAGTACACATAGCACTCGCGTCTGTTCTCAGCAAGTACAGTGTATCGGACTGAAGAGGAGCTGCTGTTCTTGTCAGTTTCCTAAGCAGAGTTGAAATAGATATGGCCCGTGTGTTTAGGAAGCACAGTTATTATGTTCTGAGCAAGCTCACTGTTCTGGTCCTACAGGAAACACAGTAGAGTAGAAGAGTGCTCTTTTCTCTAAAGCAGAGTGTGTTTCTTGTAAGGTGAGCTCGCGTTTGTTTCCCAGTCCTAAATGGAGTTGAATCACAGACAGTTTCTGGTCCTATGAGCAAGAAATGTTTCCTGGTAAGGAAAGTCAGTATTGTGCTCCCATTGCCATACACAGTGCAAATAGCACATGTGTCTGTTCCCAGCAAGTACAGTGTATTGGACTGAAGAGGAGCTACTGTTCTTGTCAGGTTCCTAAGCAGAGTTGAACTAGATATGGCCCGTGTGTGTAGGAAGCGAGTTCTTATGTTATGAGCAAGCTCACTGTTCTGGCCCTATAGGAAACACAGTAGAGTAGAAGAGTGCTCTTTTCTCTAAAGCAGAGTGTGTTTCTTGTAAGGCGAGCTATCGTTTGTTTCCCAGTCCTAAATGGAGTTGACTCACATGCAGTTTTTTGTCCTACGAGCAAGAGTTGTTTTCTGGTAAGACTAGTCTCTATTGTGCTCCAATTGCCATACACAGTGCAAATAGCACTCGCGTCTCTTCCCTGCAAGCAAAGTGTATTGGACTGAAGAGGAGCTACTGTTCTTGTCAGTTTCCTAAGCAGAGTTGAACTAGATATGGCCCGTGTGTAGGAAGCACAGTTCTTTTGTTCTGAGCAAGCTCACTGTTCAGACCCCATAGGAAACACGGTAGAGCAGAAGAGTGCTCTTTTCTCAAAAGCAGAGTGTGTTTCATGTAAGGCAAGCTAGCATTTGTTTCCCAGTCCTAAATGGAGTTGAATCATATGCAGTTTCTGGTCCTAAGAGCAAGAGTTGTTTTCTGGTAAGGAAAGTCACTATTGTGCTCCCATTGCCACACACAATGCAAGTAGCACTCGCGTCGGTTCCCAGAAAGTACAGTGTATCGGACTGAAGAGGAGCTACTGTTCTTGTCAGTTTCATAAGCAGAGTTGAACTAGATATGGCCCATGTGTAGGAAGCACAGTTCTTTTGTTCTGAGCAAGCTCACTGTTCTGGCCCTATAGGAAACACAGTAGAGTAGAAGAGTGCTCTTTTCTCTAATGCAGAGTGTGTTTCTTGTAAGGCGAACGAGTGTTTGTTTCCCAGTCCTAAATGGAGTTGAATCACATGCAGTTTCTGGTCCTATGAGAAAGAGTTGTTTTATGGTAAGAAGAGTCACTATTGCACTGCCATTGCCATACACAGGACAAATAGCACTGGCGTCTGTTCCCAGCAAGTACAGTGTATTGGACTGAAGAGGATCTACTGTTCTTGTCAGGTTCCTAAGCAGACTTGAACTAGATATGGCCGTGTATGTAGGAAGCACAGTTCCTTTGTTCTGAGCAAGCTCACTGTTCGGACCGTATAGGAAACACAGAAGAGTAGAAGAGTGCTCTTTTCTCAAAAGCAGAGTGTGTTTCTTGTAAGGCGAGCTAGCGTTTGTTTCCCATTCCTAAATGGAGTTGAATCACATGCAGTTTCTGGTACTACGAGCAAGAGTTGTTTTCTGGTAAGGAAAGTCACTATTGCACTCCCATTGCCATACACAGTGCAAATAGCACTCCTGTCTGTTCCCAGCAAGTACAGTGTATCGGACAGAAGAGGAGCTACTGTTCTTGTCAGTTTCCTAAGCAGAGTTGAACTAGATATGGCCCGTGTGTGGAGGAAGCACAGTTCTTATGTTCTGAGCAAGCTCACTGTTCTGGCCCTGTAGGAAACACAGTAGAGTAGAAGAGTGCTCTTTTCTCAAAAGCAGAGTGTGTTTCTTGTAAGGCAAGCTAGCGTTTGTTTCCTAGTCCTAAATGGAGTTTAATCACATGCAGTTTCAGGTCCTAAGAACAAGAGTTGTTTTCTGGTAAGGAAAGTCACATTGTGCTCCCATTGCCATACACTGTGCAAATAGCACTCACGTCTGTTCCCAGCAAGTACAGTGTATTGGACTGAAGAGGATCTACTGTTCTTGTCAGGTTCCTAAGCAGAGTTGAACTAGATATGGCCGTGTGTGTAGGAAGCACAGTTTTTTTGTTCTGAGCAAGCTCACTGTTCGGACCCCATAGAAAACACAGTAGAGTAGAAGAGTGCTTTTTTCTCAAATGTAGAGTGTGTTTCTGTAAGACGAGCTAGCTTTTGTTTCCCATTCCTAAATGGAGTGGAATCACATGCAGTTTCTGGTCTTACGAGCAAGTGTTGTTTTCTGGTAAGGAAAGTCACTATTGCGCTCCCATTGCCATACACAGTGCAAATAGCCCTCCCGTCTGTTCCTAGCAAGTACAGTGTATTATACTGAAGAGGAGCTACTGTTCTTGTCAGTTTCCTAAGAAGAGTTGAATTAGATATGGCCCATGTGTTTAGGAAGCACAGTTCTTTTTTTCTGAGCACGCTCACTGTTCTGGCCCTATAGGAAGCACAGTAGAGTAGAAGAGTGCTCTTTTCTCAAAAGCAGAGTGTGTTTCTTGTAAAGCGAGCTAGAGTTAGTTTCCCAGTTTTAAATGGAGTTGAGTCACATGCAGTTTTTTGTTCTATGAGCAAGAGTTGTTTTCTGGTAAAACGAGTCACTATTGTGCTCCAGTTGACATACACAGTGCAAATAGCACTGGCGTCTGTTCCCAGCAAGTACAGTGTATTGGACTGAAGAGGATCTACTGTTCTTGTCAGTTTCTTAAGCAGAGTTGAACTAGATATGGCCCGTGTGTGGGAAGCACAGTTCTTTTGTTCTGAGCAAGCTCACTGTTCTGGCCCTGTAGGAATCACAGTGTGTAGAAGAGTGCTCTTTTTCTAAAGCAGAGTGTGTTTCTTGTAAAGCGAGCTAGCATTTGTTTCCCAGTCCTAAATCGCGTTGAATCACATGCAGTTTGTGGTCCTACGAGCAAGAGTTGTTTTCTGGTAAGGAGAGTCACTATTGCGCTCTAATTGCCATACACAGTGCAAGTAGCACTCGCGTCTGTTCCCAGCAAGTACAGTGTATTGGACTGAAGAGGAGCTACTGTTCTTGTCAGTTTCCTAAGCAGAGTTGAGCTACATATGGTCCGTGTGTGTAGGAAGCACAGTTCTTTTGTTCTGAGCAAGCTCACTGTTCGGACCCCATAGGAAACACAGTAGAGTAGAAGAGTGCTCTTTTCTCTAAAGCAGTGTGTTTCTTGTAAAGCGAGCTAGAGTTTGTTTCCCAGTCCTGAATGGAGTTGAATCACAGACAGTTTTTGGTCCTATGAGCAAGAGTTGTTTTCTGGTAAGAAGAGTCACTATTGCGCTCCAAATGCCATACACTGTGCAAATAGCACTCGTGTCTGTTCCCAGCAAGTACAGTGTATTGGACTGAAGAGGATCTACTGTTCTTGTCAGGTTCCTAAGCAGACTTGAACTAGATATGGCCGTGTGTGTAGGAAGCACAGTTCGTTTGTTCTGAGCAAGCTCACTGTTCGGACCCTGTAGGAAAAACAGTAGAGTAGAAGAGTGCTCTTTTCTCAAAAGCAGAGTGTGTTTCTTGTAAGGCAAGCTAGCGTTTGTTTCCCATTTCTAAATGGAGTTGAATCACATGCAGTTTCTGGTACTACGAGCAAGAGTTGTTTTCTGGTAAGGAAAGTCACTATTGCGCTCCCATTGCCATACACAGTGCAAATAGCACTCCCGTATGTTACCAGCAAGTACAGTGTATCGGACTGAAGAGGAGCTACTGTTCTTGTCAGTTTCCTAAGCAGAGTTGAACTAGATATGGCCCGTGTGTGTAGGAAGCACAGTTCTTATGTTCTGAGCAAGCTCACTGTTCTGGCCCTATAGGAAACACAGTAAAGTAGAAGAGTGCTCTTTTCTCAAAAGCAGAGTGTGTTTCTTGTAAGGCAAGCTAGCGTTTGTTTCCTAGTCCTAAATGGAGTTGAATCACATGCAGTTTCAGGTCCTAAGAACAAGAGTTGTTTTCTGGTAAGGAAAGTCACATTGCACTCCCATTGCCATACACTGTGCAAATAGCACTCGCGTCTGTTCCCATCAAGTACGGTGTATTGGACTGAAGAGGATCTACTGTTCTTGTCAGGTTCCTAAGCAGAGTTGAACTAGATATGGCCGTGTGTGTAGGAAGCACAGTTTTTTTGTTCTGAGCAAGCTCACTGTTCGGACCCCATAGAAAACACAGTAGAGTAGAAGAGTGCTTTTTTCTCAAACGTAGAGTGTGTTTCTTTTAAGACGAGCTAGCTTTTGTTTCCCATTCCTAAATGGAGTGGAATCACATGCAGTTTCTGGTCCTACGAGCAAGTGTTGTTTTCTGGTAAGGAAAGTCACTATTGCGCTCCCATTGCCATACACAGTGCAAATAGCCCTACTGTCTGTTCCCAGCATGTACAGTGTATTGGACTGAAGAGGAGCTACTGTTCTTGTCAGTTTCCTAAGAAGAGTTGAACTAGATATGGCCCATGTGTTTAGGAAGCACAGTTCTTTTTTTCTGAGCACGCTCACTGTTCTGGCCCTATAGGAAGCACAGTAGAGTAGAAGAGTGCTCTTTTCTCAAAAGCAGAGTGTGTTTCTTGTAAAGCGAGCTAGAGTTTGTTTCCCAGTCCTAAATGGAGTTGAGTCACATGCAGTTTTTGGTACTATGAGCAAGAGTTGTTTTCTGGTAAGACGAGTCACTATTGTGCTCCAATTGCCATACACAGTGCAAATAGCACTGGCGTCTGTTCCCAGCAAGTACAGTGTATTGGACTGAAGAGGATCTACTGTTCTTGTCAGTTTCCTAAGCAGAGTTGAACTAGATATGGCCCGTGTGTGGGAAGCACAGTTCTTTTGTTCTGAGCAAGCTCACTGTTCTGGCCCTGTAGGAAACACAGTAGAGTAGAAGAGTGCTCTTTTTCTAAAGCAGAGTGTGTTTCTTGTAAGGCAAGCTAGCATTTGTTTCCAAGTCCTAAATGGAGTTGAGTCACATGCAGTTTCTGGTCCTACGAACAAGAGTTTTTTTCTGGTAAGGAAAGTCACTATTTTGCTCCCATTGCCATACATAGTGCACATATCACTCGCGTCTGTTCTCAGCAAGTACAGTGTATCGGACTGAAGAGGAGCTGCTGTTCTTTTCAGTTTCCTAAGCAGAGTTGAAATAGATATGGCCCGTGTGTTTAGGAAGCACAGTTATTATGTTCTGAGCAAGCTCACTGTTCTGGTCCTACAGGAAACACAGTAGAGTAGAAGAGTGCTCTTTTCTCAAAAGCAGAGTGTGTTTCTTGTAAGGTGAGCTCGCGTTTGTTTCCCAGTCCTAAATGGAGTTGAATCACAGACAGTTTCTGGTCCTACGAGCAAGAAATGTTTCCTGGTAAGGAAAGTCAGTATTGTGCTCCCATTGCCATACACAGTGCAAATAGCACATGTGTCTGTTCCCAGCAAGTACAGTGTATTGGACTGAAGAGGAGCTACTGTTCTTGTCAGGTTCCTAAGCAGAGTTGAACTAGATATGGCCCGTGTGTGTAGGAAGCACAGTTCTTTTTTTCTGAGCAAGCTCACTGTTCTGGCCCTATGGGAAACACAGTAGAGTAGAAGAGTGCTCTTTTCTCAAAAGCAGAGTGTGTTTCTTGTAAAGCGAGCTAGCGTTTGTTTTCCAGTCCTAAATGGAGTTGAATCACATGCAGTTTCTAGTCCTACGAGCAAGAGTTGTTTTATGGTAAGAAGAGTCACTTTTGCGCTGCCATTGCCATACACAGGACAAATAGCACTGGCGTCTGTTCCCAGCAAGTACCGTGTATTGGACGGAAGAGGATCTACTGTTCTTGTCACGTTCCTAAGCAGAATTGAACTAGATATGGCAGTGTGTGTAGGAAGCACAGTTCTTTTGTTCTGAGCAAGTTCAGTGTTCGTACTCCATAGGAAACACAGTAGAGTAGAAGAGTGCTCTTTTCTCAAAAGCAGAGTGTGTTTCTTGTAAGGCAAGCTAGCGTTTGCTTC